>NC_089514.1:2210279-2387829 GCF_036850995.1 Saccopteryx leptura | reverse complement strand
TTATCCGTATAGGTGTTTAAACAGGACAGGAAATAAAGATTCTACAGGCATTTGTATATACTTATATATGAACCAGGGTCTTCACCGACTCTTCCAGAGACGGGGAAACTGGGCATTGCAGCTCAGTCAAGGTCACGCATAAAATTAAGCAGAAACGAGGCTTTTGCTGGGGAGCCTGTGACAGTGTATACAGATACCGCATTATAATCCTCTCTACCTGCGACACAATGTTATTAACCAATGTTGCCACGTTTATTTTTTATTTTTATTTTTTTTTATTTTTTCCATTTTTCTGAAGCTGGAAACGGGGAGAGACAGTCAGACAGACTCCCGCATGCGCCCGACCGGGATCCACCCGGCACGCCCACCATGGGGCGAGCGCTCTGTGCCCCACCAGGGGGCGATTGCTCTTGCCCATCCTGCGGCCGTCGCCATATTGCGACCAGAGCCACTCTAGCGCCGGGGGGCAGAGGCCACAGAGCCATCCCAGCGCCCGGGCCATCTTTTGCTCCAATGGAGCCTTCGGCTGCGGGAGGGGAAGAGAGAGACAGAGAGGAAAGTGCGGCGGAGGGGTGGAGAAGCAAATGGGCGCTTCTCCTGTGTGCCCTGGCCGGGAATCGAACCCGGGTCCTCCGCACGCTAGGCCGACGCTCTACCGCTGAGCCAACCGGCCAGGGCCCAATGTTGCCACGTTTAAAGAAACTAACCAGTGACACCTGTTTTCCCCACTCTGAGCCCCGATATCTGCTACTCTCCGCCTCTGTGCTTTGGACCAATCGAAGCACTTTTATCTACGTTGATTCATACGGTACCTGTCCTTCTGTGACCAGCACAGTTCACTCCGCGTAATGTCCTCCAGCTCGTCCATGCTGTCCCGTGCAGTAGAGCTCCCTTCCCTTCTGAGGCTCTATAATACTCCGCCGTGTGGAAGGAAAGACTGCGTCTTCTCTATCCGCTCACCCCCTGACGGACATGCGGGCTGCACCTCCGAGCTCGGTGGGGGCTGCTGCTGGGAACGGGGGTGTATCTCTGAGACCGCACCATTCGGTTTGATGTCCACATCCGGGTCCGCGGCGGCACACATCAACGTCTGAGATGTTCTCGTTTCACATTTGAAGAGGAATTGATCATTTCTCCCTCCTTTCCTCCCTGGCTACTCAGGTAGTCAACAGATAAGTATTTTGCACACACCGTCCTGGGCACCGTGGACACAGCAGGGTCAGGATAAAGAGACCTTCCCGGCCTGGTGACGTGTATTCTGTCGGGGACGAGACTCCAGGAGGGAAGCACAGCAGACAGGGAATGTCCGAGCAGGCTCAGGACCGAAGAAAACACACAGGCACCTGTGTCCTGCTCCGTGTTCCCAGCCGGAAGCCACATCCCCACCACTGTGAGGCAGCGGCGTCTCTAGACCCAGCTGTCCTCTGCTGGCCACCGCCGCAAACCCGTCCTGCCCTGGACCAGACAAGGGGACACACTGCTGTCCCCGAGTCCTCCCACCAGGCAGGAGAGAGAGCCTCTTTGCCCCCTCAGAGCCCGGCCCTGCCGCGGCTGGACCCGGAGGGAGACTTGCTGAAGGCCGGGAGCAACGACCAAGAAATGCCAGTCAGTGTCCCTGACCAGCAAGGCCCCGTGCCAGGCTGCTGGCCTCCGGCCACGCGGCGAGAGCCAGCGCACCGGCCACCGCTGGGGACCGCCAGGCACCACGGAGCCGTGGAGGCAGGCCAAGTCTAAAGAGCCACGCGGGGGACACCCGCGGATCCAGCACCGGCCGCACTCCGGCAGCCCACGCCAGCCTGGCCTGCTCTGCCCAGCCGTGAACCCCTGTCCGGCCAAGGCCCTCGCAGCCTGAAAACAGGCAGACAGACAGACAGAGACAAAAGGACGCGGAAGCACAGCACCAGCTGTTTCTACGCGAACCTTGTCGTTTCCGTGAGTCTCCGTTTTAGGTCCCAGCTGTGTGTGGGCACAGAGAAGAATGAAGTGGTCCCCAGGGGGAGGCAGGGGAGGGGGGGTGTAAAGAGGGACAGACACACGGTGATGGAAACTGATTGGACTGTGGGTGACGGGCCCACAAGGTGATCAGAAGTTCACATGCGATAGAGATGTTCACCTGAAACCTACGGACGCTTACTGAGCAATGTCACCCTGTGGAAGTCCATTTTCTAAATACAATGCTTTCTAAAACACTAAAAGAAAAGAACCTTGTCCTTTGGAAGAGCTTAAGTCTCCGTGTGGAAAGGGGTGGGGGGCCTGGAGCTGTGTGAATGCACTAGTGTACGAATTTGAATCACTGAAGCCACGATCCCACCATTGTTCCAGACCCGTCCCAGTGGGACCCTCGGTGTCCCCCGGCGCCCCGTCTTCGTCCCTCCACCTCAGACCGCTGCGAAGCCCCCAGCCGTGGGGGCCACCTGGGCCCCGCCGTGGGCTCCGGGGGGGGCTCCGCCGTTGGAGCACTAGAGGAGGTGAGTGAACCTCGACAAGTCGGGTTCCGCAGACAGACGGCCCTGCCGGCTTCTATCTCACAGACGTTTCCCGCACCTCTGACCCCACAGTGACTTCCTGTGAGCAGTGGTCCCCAACCCCCGGGCCGCGGACCGGTGCCGGTCCGCAGAGAAAGAATAAACAACTTACATTATTTCTGTTTTATTTACATTTAAGTCTGAATGATGTTTCATTTTTTATTTTATTTTATTTTATTTATTTTTTTTTTTTTTTGCATTTTTGCATTTTTCTGAAGCTGGAAACAGGGAGAGACAGTCAGACAGACTCCCGCATGCGCCCGACCGGGATCCACCCGGCATACCCACCATGGGGCGACGCTCTGCCCACCAGGGGGCGATGCTCTGCCCATCCTGGGCGTCGCCATGTTGCGACCAGAGCCACTCTAGCGCCTGAGGCAGAGGCCACAGAGCCATCCCCAGCGCCTGGGCCATCTTTGCTCCAATGGAGCCTTGGCTGCGGGAGGGGAAGAGAGAGACAGAGAGGAAGGAGAGGGGGAGGGGTGGAGAAGCAGATGGGCGCTTCTCCTGTGTGCCCTGGCCGGGAATCGAACCCGGGTCCTCCGCACGCTAGGCTGACGCTCTACCGCTGAGCCAACCGGCCAGGGCTGAATGATGTTTCATTTTTTAAAAATGACCCATTCCCTCTGTTACATCCATCTAAGACTCACTCTTGACGCTTGTCTCGGTCACGTGATACATTTTATCCGTCCCACCCAGTCCGTGAAAATAGTTTCTGACATTAAACCGGTCCGTGGCCCAAAAAAGGTTGGGGACCACCACCTAGGACGACAGAGAGCTCTCTATTCCTCTTCTGCGCACAGCGGATTTTAAACTACGCCCGCATTGGTGAAGAACCTTGATGGAAAGCCAACATGCGCAGCACGAGAGAAAATCACAGAGGTCTCCCGAATCCTCGGTCTGGCCTGTCTGTGCCTCCTCGGTGTGAGTCGTGTGACATAAGCACTGTATTTATCTAAGTCCACATTCTATCTTCAATGTCCTGCATGGTACCTGGACCATAGCTGGCACTCAGTGATATTTCAGGGAAGGAAAGGAGGGAGGGAGGGAGGGAGGGAGGGAGGGAGGGAGGGAGGGAGGGAGGGAGGGAGGGAGGGAGGAAAAAAGACAGTTTAAGTTGGTATCTTTTTTCAGGGTGACTAGTGAAACCATGGGGATTTATTCTTTAAAAATCTCTTCTCTCGGTTTTCTCTTCCTGCTCCTGGTCCTCTGACAAGTGAGTTTTACGGGGTTAAATCCTGGCATTAATTGTCCTTTAGTTGCAGTCTTGTGTTTTCTCTCATCCCCTCCCCCCCCCCCATTAACGCCCAGAGATGCAGTCTGGTTTTGAGGGACCTTGAAGCATTACATTTTCCAGAAAAAAGAGCTCTGGAAGCTGTCACTGAACTTAGAGTATTCACGAGAGGAGGCAGACCTGGCTCTCCCGCCGTGCGTCACACGGGCCACCTCCCCGCGGCACCGCGGGCCTTGGGCGCAGGCCTCTGCTTGCTGCGTCAGTGTCAGCGGGGGTTTTGATGCTACATGTTAGTGGAGTGTCTCATGTGTTGTTCGCCTGCTATCTGAAGCTTTCTGGAACAATCCAGGCATTCTGTTTAGACCCCTGAAAACGCCAATTGCTGTCTATAACACGGAGGGTGCCGTGTTGCGTGAGGCGAACACGGCGTCCAGCAACGCGCGGACGTCCCAGCTGCTGTCCAGACTTCCAGATGGGCTTCTGCCGGGTCCAGCTGCGGGATCTCTCTGAGACTGTCTTCAGGTCCTTGAGGCTTTTTGCTACAACGGTCTTCTCTTTGTTGTTCTTCTGTCTCACATACTCACGTGACAGTTTAGGGTTTCTCTGCTCCTCTGTCCTTCGAAGGGAGAATTACCTGGGTCGGCAGACACAGGGGATCCCCAGTTTCCAGTGACCGGCACCGGCCCACACCACACGGTCTGCCGTGTGATCCCTCGTAGGCTGCCGGGGTGGGTTTGCGTGCATTCAAAAAAGAGCATAGGCCTTGGCTGGTTGGCTCAGTGGTAGAGCGTCGGCCTGGCGTGCAGAAGTCCCAGGTTCGATTCCCGGCCAGGGCACACAGGAGAGGCGCCCATTTGCTTCTCCACCCCTCCCCCCCTCCTTCCTCTCTGTCTCTCTCTTCCCCTCCCGCAGCCAAGGCTCCATTGGAGCAAAGATGGCCCGGGCACTGGGGATGGCTCCTTGGCCTCTGCCCCAGGCGCTAGAGCGGCTCTGGTCGCAACAGAGTGACGCCCCGGAGGGGCAGAGCATCGCCCCCTGGTGGGCGTGCCGGGTGGATCCCCGTCGGGCGCATGCGGGAGTCTGTTTGACTGTCTCTCCCTGTTTCTGGCTTCAGAAAAATACAGAAAAAAAAAAAAGAAAGAAAGAAAAAGAGCATAAGGGCGCTCGTCCCACTCGCGGGGGCTCCACCCTCGTGCCCTAAGCCCCTCCCGAAGTCCCCTCCTCCTCTGCCGTCAGGGTCAGGTGGGGCTAGGTGTCCGCGTAAGAATTTGGGAGGACCCCGCGTTCGGTGTGCAGCAGGAGGTGAGACACTCGACCCCTGAGGCGGAGAGGCTGGCTGTCGTGAGGGGCGTGCAGTCTGCACAGGGAGGGTCCTAGCCCCACTGACATCTCCAAGGGGCCCCTCACTCAGTCCCCAGGATCGAGCCGTCCTGCCTTCGTTCCCATAGACAGGGTTTCTGGGGCACACAGACTGCACGTCGTGTTGTGCAAGGCACTCGTGACGCTGCGTGGGCATGAGACACAAATCAGGACCCCAGGAAGACCACCGTAGAAGCCCTCTGTCACTGGAGAGGTACCGAGTGGCACTCTGGGGTCTGAGGAAGGACACGCGGAAAGGAAGGCTCCCAGAGGACAGACAGCATCAGAGCTGTCGAGCAGGAGCATGCAGCCACTAAGCTGGGAGGAGAGGGATTGTATCGGGAATCTTCTGTCATGTCCCTGAGCCCTAGAATGAGACCTTCTTCCTCCCCCCACCCCACCCCCCGGACCTCCTGTCAGATCACTTCTCTTTGCAACGAGTTGGTTTGAGGTGGTCTGTTACACACAGCTGAAGAATCTCACTTGATCCAGGACAGGAAGAACACATGCTAACGGCAAATCCTCTGAGTGAGAAATGCCAGTTCACGGGACCTGCTTCCACACAGCTGTTCATAAGCACAAGAACTTCAGCACCGCCTGACCAGGCGGTGGAGCAGTGGATAGAGCGTCGGACTGGGATGCTGAGGACCCAGGTTCGAGGCCTCGAGGTCACCAGTGTAAGCGCAGGCTCATCTGGTTTGAGCAAAAGCTCACCAGCTTGGACCCAAGGTCGCTGGCTCGAGCAAGGGGTCATTCGGTCTGCTGAAGGCCCGCGGTCAAGGCACATATGAGAAAGCAATCAATGAACAACTAAGGTGTCACTACGAAAAACTGATGATTGATGCTTCTCATCTCTCTCTGTTCCTGTCTGTCCCTGTCTATCCCTCTCTCTGACTCTCTCTCTGTCTCTGTAATAATAATAATAATAATAATAATAATTTCAGCGCCGACATGGGGAAAGGATCGCTCCTACCTGGACTTGGAGGAAGGAGGGGGGTTTGGGCACGAAAAGCAAGGGTGCCCCAGGCAAGAGGCTTCAGAAGGAAGCGAGGACGAGATCTGAGGGCAGGGAGACACCACGGTGGGTGGTCCTCTGTGTCTCCCAGCTGAGGAGATGGTGGCGATGGCCGAGTGGCCACGGAGGAGACCTGCCCTCCCACGGAGCTGTCACCGGGAGAACTGAGCTGAGACAGGCTGCCCGCGAGGACTCACGATCCGGTATCTCCCCCGGCTGGCCCAGCCCTGCGGACCCTCCCCACGCAGCTCCCTGGCCAGTCCCTGCTGCCGCTGCACGGGACCAGGTCCGACTAGCTGCCCCCTGTAAGCGGGGCTCCTTCACCGTAAGGAAGCCAAGCCTGCGTCCGTCATGTGGCGAAGGAAATGCAGGTGGCACTGCCAGGACGGCGTGCTCTCAGCTGGAGGAGATGGAAGTGGAGAAGAACCCGCCTCATCAGCGACGCGGGGAGCACTGGGAGAAATTCCCAGACTTTTCCATCTCAAATATCCAAGCCTCAGCCTCCTGAGGAGACCACGGAACCGGCATCCAGCAGTCCTGGTCCATGACGCCGTTTCCATGACGCCGTTTCAATGACAGACCATGCGTCTGGGCAAGGACGTCTCTGACGGTGCCTGTTGTCCGTGTCAGAGCAGAAACGGGACACACGTTCGCTGGAACGCCCGGGACGGCGTCCAGCGCTGCGGCCACTGAGCAGCAGCGAGGAAGTCATCTTGTCTCTCGTCCTAGCTGGGGAACGCCCCGACGGCTGTCACCATTCTCGGCCCCCTGTCCTTTTCGTGAACGTCATTCGTATCTGTGAGATCTCACTTTTTCCCCTGATTTTTTTCAAAATGTCAGCTGTGCGTTCTCTCCCCACGGGGCTCTCTCCCCGTTGGGGACAGACTACGGCGCACCCAAGCCGAGTGAACAGAAGCCACGCCTCTGGGAGTGTGACACCTTCTCCCCTTCCAGTGAGTGAGGAGGACCTGGTGGATGAAACCAGCAGGGGGTCCGGGGAGCTGCTTTGATAAGGATGCCTGTGGTCGGTCAGGGAGACCAACTGTGGGTCGTGAAGGAACTGTCGGAAGCCGGCGAGACCTTCCCTCTCCAGGAGAATTAAACCGAGGAAACTTGGCATCGCTGTATAGGTCTCAGCGTCAGTGAGGAAAGGTCTGAGGGACGAGGGACGTGGCCTGCACTTCCCTGGAATGCCACACTCCTGACAAGGAGCCGCCCACGGCCTTCCCTTGACCTTCCTCCCTGAAGAGGAAAAAAAGTAAATAGATGCTTTTAAATGTCACGAATAAGGGACTTTGCAATGCTGTTCGGTGTAATGTTATTTTCCAAATTAATCACACGGCCTGGAAATGAACTTTGCTATGTACTGATTTCTGACTCACTTTGTCAAAGAGACCAAAAAATAAATAAATAAAAATCTGGAGGAAATGACACGGCGAAACCTTCTCGCCTCCTTCTGAACCTCGAGTCACACTTTCCACTGATTCAGAGCTGTGTCCCTGCTATTGTGCCGTGGAGGTTGGTCCCAGCCAAGCGTGGCTCTCTGAGGGGTGACAACAAAGACATGGGCCTCCCTGACCCCTCCACGGCAGAGCGTGAGCCTTCCGTGAGACTCAGACTCACCCGGGCCCGGGGCACGCCGCTGTGAACGTCCGTGCCCACATTCTGAAACTTAAAGGACAAGTAGCTTCCTAAAAAAGAACGCGGAGCAATTTTGTAATGCCCCACAGCCGCAGGGCATTCCAAGGACATCTTCCCAGGGGTGGTGTGGACCCTCCACGCTAACGCCCCCCCCCCCCAGAGAGCGGGTGTGGTCACTACCTGACAGAGGGAGGACCCTGAGGGTCAGACACATCGAGTGGTTTCTGAATTCTCAGCCAGTAAAAGGCACAGCGAGACTGGAGTCCACACGGCTGTGCCGCTGGGCGTTCTCCCCGGCAGGGCCAAGACGGGAGACGTCGTTGGGAATCTCAAGCCCCAGTGCGCGCCGCGCCAGCGCTCGTAAATACACTTAGGGCGGTCACAGGGGCGATGCCTTTGGCTACGTTTAGGACGGGGAAGACAGAAGGGGTGGCACTTCGAAGGGCTGAGCTGGAAGGTGTTCATAACAGGTGGAAAAAAAACCAAAAAACGGGTCTGCCCCCTGCTGCGTCCAACTTCTCCGTCCGAGGACGTGGACCTTCCAAGGAGTTAGAAACAAAATGGATAAGAGGAACCCCCCGTCAAGTCGGCAGGTGGTACGTCACCTGGCCCAGGGCACTGACAGCAGAGCAGGAACAAGGGCTCTTTGACCCCTGGGTACAGTCTAGGAACTGGGGATGTAAGGTCATATGCTGTTGGTGGACAGTTTGAGAAGATTCATTTTCTTTTTTTTTTTCTTTTTTTTTTTTTTTCTGAAGCTGGAAACGGGGAGAGACAGTCAGACAGACTCCCGCATGCGCCCGACCGGGATCCACCCGGCACGCCCACCAGGGGGCGATGCTCTGCCCACCAGGGGGCGATGCTCTGCCCCTCCGGGGCGTCGCTCTGTCGCGACCAGAGCCACTCTAGTGCCTGGGGCAGAGGCCAAGGAGCCATTCCCAGCGCCCGGGCCATCTTTGCTCCAATGGAGCCTTGGCTGCAGGAGGGGAAGAGAGAGACAGAGAGGAAGGAGAGGGGGAGGGGTGGAGAAGCAAATGGGCACTTCTCCTGTGTGCCCTGGCCGGGAATCGAACCCGGGTCCCCCGCACGCCAGGCCGACGCTCTACCGCTGAGCCAACCGGCCAGGGCCGGGAAGATTCATTTTCAACCACACACACACACACACACACACACACACACACACACACACACAGAAGGGAAGTTGAAGGGCCTCCCCAATGCCGGTTGGTCACTTTAAAGAGCATCCTACCAAGATTACAAAACAGACCACGGAGAGAGAGTCGATGTAGTCCATCCACACCTAGAAATTCTGCACGGTGGGGCTGTCTTCCTGGCCGTGACTTACACATCAGAGGCGCTCAGTCAGTGTTTGCTGACCGCACCTGGACGTCGCAGGGGAAGGGGCCACCGGGAGCGACCCTCACACGCTCCCTGAGAGAGAGCGGAGAAGCCGCACCATCTGCCGGATACAGCTCCTGGGCTGGGAGGCGGGTCTGTGCACCTGGATCTCACTGCGGTGCTGGGACGAGGACGTCACATCTCCAAGGACACGCCTGAGAGGGCTGGCTGGGCCCGCACCTCTTCCAGGCGCAGTGGGGGGTGAAACGGATGGAGTAAACACGAGGGGAGGCCCCGCCGTCTGTGCTCTGCTCCCCCGTTTTTCGCTGTCTTGCCCTTGGCACTAATGAGAACAGTTATTGTGATTTCCGCTCCAGATGGTGCAGGAGAGAAGGTTTGGGGTTCAGCAGCATCCTTCACGGGGGACGATGTCCCCTTGCTTAATTAAACTACGTAACTCTTTCAGCTCACCTTGTTTACCATTTGATAGGCACGTCGTGATTCAGTTCAACCCTTACGAGATAGTTTTTATCACGGGAAAAGACACAGGGCACGCCGTGTATATTTCTCAGTGTACAGGTCTCTGCAGGTCTCCGCACGGTGGGGCTGTGGGCCCACCCCACTTACCCCATCCCCGGCACTTAACTCGAGCTAACACACAGGGAAGCTAGACTCTCTGAGCTGCAATTCTGAAGCCCTCACCTTCCACGCGCCAAGGGAAACCGGTCATCCGCTTCCAACTCTGAGCACGATCACTTCAGTGCAGAAGAAAAGACACTTTTCTCATTTTCAACGACAAAGAGACTTCCCCAATGGCCGGCCACCCAGAGAACAAATCAGGAGAGTTTTCTCTTCCACGGGGGACGGAAACTCCGAGAAAAGAACGGAGCAGAGACAGGGGTCACTCCATTTCAGTAGCCCCCTGACTGTGAAAAACATCCAACCAACTGTTCTCTATTTTAAAATAAAAAGTTTCTGTGACTGGTGGGGGCGGAGCAAGGGGGGTGCCCCCCCCCCCGGGGGTGGACGTGGATCGCACCTTCCTGCCCAAGAATGTTCGGTCCCGGAGAAAGGGATAGATTCCCGCCACAGACTGCAAAGACGACCACGTCCACGCAGAAAAGTCATCCCAGGCCCCAGTCACGTGGGCCGTATGGAACTTGGGTGGTTCTACGGCTGTCCGTCTGTCCGTCCTCCTTGCTGAGGGGTCTCTGTGTAACCCACCAGTGGGGCTCACCTCCACCCGCCCTCGGGAGATACCATTATTAACGTGATATTCTTCTTTGATTCTTCAATTGCCCCCTCAACCCACTGAAGCCCTCTGACATCAGCTATGAAGCCGGGGTGGAGGGATTCTCGGTTGGAGGACCCGCCCCGCGGGCATCAAGCCTCTTCCGGAAACACCAGCGAGTCTGCCTGTTCACTCCGCCCCCTTCCCTCCGCCACGCTGGGGGCGGGACCGCTTTCTAAACATTCTCCCTGCTGTTTTTGTCGTCGTGTCTCATGAGTTTCCCGGTTGCTTATTATTATTATTTTTTACTGAGCATCACACGTACAGAAGAGGGGGTACAACGTCTAAGATTTCAGCTGGACTGATCACCACGCAGGGAGAGCGTAACTGTGTAACCACCCCTCCGGTCTGGAAACAGAACGTCGCCTCCGCCCCAGACACCACGGCGAGGCTCCTCCATCCTCCCACTGGGGGGCAAGCTCTTCCCCTTCCAGCCCTGCACGCATTCTAGCTTTGCTTGTTCTGTCCTTTCACAGATACGCAGCTCTGTCCTCTCTGTTCTTCTGTGTCTGGCTGGTGTTCACTTACGGGTGTGTGTTTGTCAGATTCATCCATAGGGCTGTTTGTTGGTTTCTATAAAGGCTAAAATAGTACTACGTGGTTTGACTATCTCATTAAATAGCCGGTCTTCTTTTGGTGAATTGTACACACTTCCGGGGGGGAGGGGGAGGAATATAATATATATTCACAGAGGGGGCTATTAAAATATTATAACAGCCTATAAGTCTAATTGTGACTATTAAATCTTATTGAATACTTAGAAAACAGTTTTTTGCATTAGTCAAAAGAAAGGGGGAAATGTCTTGTAAACAAAATTTCTCTTAACCGTTTTTCTAATTATAGGTCCAGTCGATTTAATTAGTTAGGTTTTCCAAGATTCGTTATGATAAGTTTTGGAAAGTCTTTTTGAACTGTTGGAAAACTGTCTTAAACAAAGTGATTTGGAAGAATATAATTTAACATTAATTGGAAATCAATTTTTTAAGATTATATTACTAACGTCTTTTATTTTAAAGGTTATTGACATGCAAAAACTTGCCCTAATATGGGATGGTTTAATTTTTTTTTTTTCAAAAAACGATTGTATATGTTAATGCATTTCGATAGGGTATGTAATCGGAAATAGAATTCCTGGGTCATCAGACACACACATGTGTTCGGCTTTAGTCGATAACGTCAGTTTTCCAAGAGTGGCTTCGCCCATCTCCGCCCCCGCCAGCGACCTCCAAGAGGTCCAGGGCTTGGTTCTCGGCAACGCTGGCCTGGCGGCTGCGTGGGGGCATCTCCTGGTGGCGTTTGCATTTCCCTCATTACTAACAAAGCTGAGTTCTTTTTCTTTTTTCGTGTATTTATTGGTCATTAGAGTATCTTCTCTTTGAAGTGTCTCCCAAGTTTCTTGCCCACTTTTCTCTTACGTTTCTTTTTCTTTCTTTCTTTTTTTTTCTTATTGATTTGAAAGGGTTCTTTATACTTTCTGGAAACAAGCCCTTTGTTGGTCACGTGTGTCACAACGGTCTTCTCCTGCCGTGTTGTTTTAGCATCCTTTTTTTGGACATTTTTCAAAGTTGTTAAATTCAAAATAATTTCAGACTTTTAGAAAACTCCAAAGAGTCTTCCTAGACTCTTTACCTGGATTACACAAATGTTGATCTTTTAACATGTTTTTCTATCATTTTCTCTTTTTTTACCTGAACCCTCTGAGAATAAGCATTTATTTTGCCCCTAAGCACTTAAGGATGTATTTCCTAAAAAAAAAAAAAAAAAATGACATCATCTTATGTAACTACAGTACAATTATAAAAATCAGAACAGTGTCACGAATTCTATACTCTTACCTACACATCTTGTTCAAGCTTTACCCGGTGGTCTGATGATGCTCTTTACCGCGAGAGAAAAGCATATTTCTGGTCCACGTTCCCATCCACGGCCATCGTGCCTTCTCTTTAGTCACCGTATTGTCGGCTTGAGTCCCCATGCTTTGTAGTTCATGACATCAGCATTGCTAAAGAAATGGAAACCTGTTCGGTGGAACGAACGTCCCCTGAGTGACTTCACCTGACGTTTCTTTTTTTTTTTTTTTGTATTTTTCTGAAGCTGGAAACGGGGAGAGACAGTCAGACTCCCGCATGCGCCCGACCGGGATCCACCCGGCACTCCCACCAGGGGGCGATGCTCTGCCCCTCCGGGGCGTCGCTCTGCCGCGACCAGAGCCACTCTAGCGCCTGGGGCAGAGGCCAAGGAGCCATCCCCAGCGCCCGGGCCATCTTTGCTCCAATGGAGCCTTGGCTGTGGGAGGGGAAGAGAGAGACAGAGAGGAAGGGGGGGGGATGGAGAAGCAAATGGGCACTTCTCCTGTGTGCCCTGGCCGGGAATCGAACCTGGGTCCCCCACACGCCAGGCCAACGCTCTACCGCTGAGCCAACCGGCCAGGGCCTTGATGTTTCTTTGTCGTTCGCTCTAAGTCGTCCACGTCAGGGCAGTGACACACAGACCTTTCACGGTGTCTGTCTTCTCTGACCTTGAGTCGTGTCAGAGGGCCTGAGCACAGCTTGTCCCCAGCAGGCGATGTTAACTCCGATCCCATTGACTAAAGGAGCCTGCCGACAGCTTCCTCCACTGCTGAGGTGCATTTTCTTCCCCTTTGTAATCACTACCTCGTCTGTGGGGCGGGGGGAGGTACCTTGAGACGGCGTAAATATTTTGTTTCTCGGAAATTATTTTCCCCGCTCGTGTTAGCCGCTGGTGATAGTTGCCTGAATCGGTTGTTACTACAAAGTGCTGCCCGGTAGTGGTTTTCAAAGGAGTAACAGAAAGAGTCCTTTGAGATGGCGTTCTTTCTTCTGCCTTTCATGATTAGTCTTCTTTCGTAAGTAAGACGTAGTGTTCCACCCTCCTGTTCGTTCCTGCATTCCCTCGTTCATTCATTCAGTTAGAGTGGTGTGGATTTATGGGTGCTCACTCTCTTCAACAGGTTATATAACCCATTTCCAACATTGATTGACCTTGAGTCTCAACTGGTTCGAGACCTTGCCGATGGGCTCCCTCTAAGCTGGTTGTGTGTCCTTTAGAAATGTCTCCATCACCCTTTGACCAGTTCCTTACTTTCTTGAACAGTAAGGTATTGTGAACTCACCTTGTATTTTTCCTGTCTCCGTCCTGTGAGGAACTTACTTATCAAGTAGACTTCTTTCCTTTTTGTTGAAAATATATTTAGAGCCCTGGCCGGTTGGCTCAGCGGTAGAGCATCGGCCTAGCGTGCGAAGGACCCGAGTTCGATTCCCGGCCAGGGCACACAGGAGAAGCGCCCATTTGCTTCTCCACCCCTCCGCCGCACCTTCCTCTCTGTCTCTCCCTTCCCCTCCCGCAGCCAAGGCTCCATTGGAGCAAAGATGGCCCGGGCGCTGGGGATGGCTCTGTGGCCTCTGCCTCAGGCGCTAGAGTGGCTCTGGTTGCAACATGGCGACGCCCAGGATGGGCAGAGCATCGCCCCCTGGTGGGCAGAGCGTCGCCCCTGGTGGGCGTGCCGGGTGGATCCCAGTTGGGCGCATGCGGGAGTCTGTCTGACTGTCTCTCCCTGTTTCCAGCTTCAGAAAAAAAAAAAAAAAAAAAGAAAATATATTTAGAAATCAAGATTTGGCACGAGGTGTGCTCACTGTTACTGAATGTCATTGCTTTTGGCCTTCAGTGGACAGAGCTAGGAAAAATAGATACAGATGATTGATAGGTAGGTGATCGATAGACAGATAGATAGAGATGATAGATTAGATAAGTGATGAGTTCTTACCAGTTTCTCCAACTACATTTTTTATAGTCTATTCCTGCCTAACATCACAGAATAAATCCAGCATATCCTTAGAGAGAAGTGTTGAAATTGGACGATTTTATGCAAATATTTGGATCATCTGACAAGCGATTCGCCCAGATGCCTTCAAGTCCACTCGTTCTTGCCACAGTTTGCAGGGTCACTATGCCGTGTGGTAACTTTGGATCAACAGATAGCACATTCTTGGTGAGAGTTGGAATTCACATAACCAACTCCCTAGAGAAAAGGGGAAAAAAAATCACTTTAAGTAAATTGGACTCAATTATCTCTCTTGTACTTTAGCTCTCTTATCTGGGCCATTACCGGGCCATTCGGCGTACATTCAAAGCCAGTGCCGAGGGATGGAATTCGTGGGATGTTGAATATTCATCCCGGCAAACCAAACCAGGAGCCTAGGCAGTAGGGTTACCGTGCTGCGCGCCCCGCCGGTCGGTCACAGGGCCCTGCACGCCAAGCGGACTTCCTGCATCGGAGAGAGCGCTAGGCGGCTGGGATGCCTCCTGTCCCCACTGTCTCTCTCGTCTTCTGTGTGTTTTAACCCTTTGAGCAGTACGAACGTTCATGTACATCCTCGTGCCTCCCGACCATCCAGAGTACGACTGCACAGGTGTAAGACCACATTGAAAAAGGGCACATGTATGTTCTTCTTGTTCCCATCAATTGGTTATCAAACAAACATGATGATAAGTTAATAAAACTGGAACTGGAACTAATTTCATTTTTTGAAAGAAAAAAAACCAAAACAGCTCACTCCCGGGGGTCAGCGAGCATGAAAAAGACTCACTATTGAAAGGGTTAATATATACAGCGTTCACACCAACTAAAGGACATCATAAAGTTGTGCAAAGCAGGGAGCTATCTAAGGACATTAGCTGGTGAATTCCAACTTCCAGATGAATTTTCTGTCCAGCGACATCAGCAATGTGAAGAGAAGGGAGAAATACCTAGAACTTTGTAAGTCGCCCGGGATCAATATTAAATGTGAACTCAATCTCTGGTTACCTACCGCAGCAATCTTCTTTGCCGAACCTTGTCGGATTTGGAGCTCAAAAAAGTGTAAAAATGAGATCATGCTTTGTTTGATAACTTGCCTTTATTGTACAAAAATGAAATAAAATTGCAAAGGAAACACAGATGTCCTGAATACAGGTTCAGCAGCGTTAGTGATTAAGACATCATTTATAATTTTTTTTTTTTTTTGTATTTTTCTGAAGCTGGAAACGGGGAGAGACAGTCAGACAGACTCCCGCATGCGCCCGACCGGGATCCACCCGGCACGCCCACCAGGGGGCGATGCTCTGCCCATCCAGGGCGTAGCTCTGTCGAGAAGAGAGCCACTCTAGCGCTTGGAGCAGAGGCCATGAAGCCATCCCCAGCGCCCGGGCCATCTTTGCTCCAATGGAGCCTTGGCTGTGGGAGGGGAAGAGAGAGACAGAGAGGAAGGAGAGGGGGAGGGGTGGAGAAGCAGATGGGCGCCTCTCCTGTGTGCCCTGGCCGGGAATTGAACCCGGGACTCCTGTACGCCAGGCCGACGCTCTACCACTGAGCCAACCGGCCAGGGCAAGACATCATTTAGAGCAACAACTATGATTCACTTACCGCAAAATGCCAATGCTGTTGTCAACAGTAGAGAAGGTGGCCCTCGCAGACACGGCCAGTGTCCCGCCAATGTCCCAGGCCACTCTGCTGGGGTCAGCAATGCCTCTCACAGAAGCCGTGCCATGTTTCATATAGTTGGACCGAGTCGTCCGTGCCTAGACTCTCCTGTTAAAGAAGTAATCATAAATATAACCTGAATGTAGCTAATAGGTTGTGCGTTACCTATTGTCATTGGTAGCAATCAATGACTAAGTGTGCCAGGAGATATAATAAGCTGAAGTTCTTTCCCCAAAAATAAAGAGAAAATAAGGATTAGGGCTACATTGTCCTTTTTTTTTTTTTCTTCCCCACATGGCCAGCTTCCCGCCCCCAAGGCAATGACCCAGGTGGCACTCGTCCACCTGGTCCCTGCTCCAATGCCGGCTGCGTGAAGATCTCCACCTGCCAGCTGGGCGGCGACTGCACCTTGCCCGTCACTAGGTCCGTGCCCACTGATTCAGGGGAGGACATCTCCGCTCCCGCCCCAGGGAAGGAAACAATGGGAAAGCATCTAGCATCCACTCTCCCCACCGGCACGGACCACCCTAATCCCGGCGAGGCAACCTGCAATTGCTGATGTCCGTCTATTTTTTTTTCCCCCTTTTAACCCAGAGACACGGAAACCTCACAGAAAACCCACCATCTCCCTTCCGCACGTCCCATCAGAAACTCCACGGGCTGCCGGTCCATTCGATTCACACTAAGGCTCGGACGCACCATGCGGTGTTCGCTTACCCCTCCGGGCACCCAGCGCAGGATACAGAACAGGTACTGGGCCGATACCTGCCGAGACCCGCAGAGAGCAACTGCAAGAACCGGCAGTGACAAGGATGAAGGGCTGTGCGTGAGACACGTGTGCGCACCGTGACGGACAGCATTGCCTGGGCGTGGCATCTCGGCCGGACCCCCCTCCCCCCGCCCCCGGCCGTGAGGAGTTGAGTGAGTTGTGACAGAAGGGGGTGAAGATGCTGAGAAAGGGACTTAGACTTTGTGGATTTCTCCACACGGAAGAGAAATACAGAGAAAGGCATCTATCAGCTTATATTTCTGGAGCAGAGTTAACCGGACTGGGGCAGAGAGTCCCGTGGGGAGGACAGGACTGAGTGCCTGTGACAATGTGAGGCTGGACAGGGTGGGACTTTCAGGAAGGATGGCACGAACCAGCCGTCATCTCAGAAAATTCTACGTCTCTCTTCGCAGAAGTCCTGCCCTAAAATTTTCACGGAGAGAGGCGGACCCTGTTTCTCCTTCACAGAAGGATCTAGAAGGCTGTGGCTGCCCACCCAGTGGTCACAGGGACCCTGGGAGAACTTGTCCAGGCGTCCCCACATGCTGGAAGCCTGTCCCGTTCGAGCTGGCCACACGCTGGCAGTGAGACGTGTAGGAAGGGAGAATCGTTTCAAGAAAGGCTTAGGCTGTCCAGGCTCGGCCGCACGTTGACCGTCTCACGTGGTATTGTTTTTAAAAGTCTACTCACACAGCATCTCCATCGTCTCCACTCCCCAGTTACAGCAAATTCCACATTCTCGGGGCTCCCCGGGTCTTTGAGTGCCGTGAGAAAGAAGGGCCTCCAGGTGACAGGGCCGCGAGGGACTGCCACCTTCAGAGCCCTGCCGAAGTCGGTCCCCCATACCTACCCCATCTTCACTGTGGCAGCTTCGCTTGGGCAGAACGCATCACCCACCCACCCCAACCTTGCTCCATCGCCCTCGGTTATAAATTCACGACTTCCTCTTCCCCTGTCATGAACTCCATCCCAGGAGACCCTGTGTGGCCCTCTGTGCCCCCCAGGTGTTTGACTCCAGTGACAGCAGCTCAGGCAGAGATTTTGACTTCATCTGGCTGCGAGAGCCCTTACCAGCTCACCACGAACCTCGCTACCAAAATATCCCTGAGGGTGTCACCCAGGGCAACCCGGAGTCCCAGTCTGCAACTACAAGCATCACATTTTTTACAGTCACGTTGTCTTGTTAGAATTCATACAAATTTGGCTTCTGGACCACCTGTTTCCATAGGAAAACCTCCCATCAGGTACAGCTGAGCTGTAGGAAGACGCACGAGGAGTGTGCCTGCCAGAGACGACATGCATGGCTTGGGCTGAGAACCACACAGACGGAGAAGGCAGGTGGCGGATAATAATGCGCCTGGGTTAACACTGGCGACCCAGAACCGCGGCTGGTCTGAGTGGCTCGCCGTGGTGACCCCTGGGCCGTCACCCCCATGGTCTACCAGGGTTCTCCTTCCCACAGCGGCCCAGTCTGTGGACCCTCACTGAGTCCGCGGGTCGGGGGCCAGAGAGGAAGCCTGTCTGCCCTCTGTTCTAGGCCCCTCCTCCCTCGCCCTGTGTGGTGTGGTCCCGATCGGGTCTCCTTTTTTCCCACCTCTGCCCATTGGCAGAAGGAGGAAGATGGACTTCTCTGTCCTTCCGGCTCCAAAATTCTACCCTGTGCCCAGGATCACCTCGTACAGTCCTTGCAAGGGTCCTCTCTGGACAAACGGCTTTAAAAATACGCGGGGATGATTTGTAATCAATGAACAATCCCTTCTTGTGTAAATGAAGGTTGCAAAACCACTTAACTCTCTTCGCAAATGTTTCTCCTGACATCCCATTATCAAGATGCACCGACTTGCTCAGAAAACCCTTCCCTCGTCTCTGTCGCTGGGAGCTCCTTCTCCAGCGCCTGCTGGCATCATCTCCAAAGCCACGGGAACCACGCCGATGGGATGGTGGTCCCCCCGGCGCCTGTCACCCATGGTCCTCAGGCCAAAGTGTTCTGACTGCGGGAAACGCACGGTCAGAGTCACGCCGGGGGCTGCTCAGGGGGCCTTCCACTGGTGTTAGGCAAAGCCACACACATGACACGGCGTTTTGTCTCCACTCTCCAACAAGGGAGGACTTGGGAGAATAACATTTTAGTGGCTTGGAAACAGTTCCCCACAGAATGATCTGAGAGAGGATTTTTCGAGGGTGACCTCACTAAATGACCAAACAAAGACACAGTGTCTGGCTACCACCCACATGACTCCGCTGTGGGCCGTGTTTTCATAACGATGAGGAGAGATGGAGGCACACCTCTCCCGCAAGTGGTGAGAGGACTAGAACAGCCCGGGAACGGACCCCTGGACCTCGGAACGAGGACGTCGTCGGAGATACAGAGCGACTCTCGCTTTGTGGTTTTAGTTCTGAATCATCACAGCGAAGGCATAGCGGCGTGTCAGGCACCTAAGAGCCCACACGGCCTCGCAGGACCATCGCAGGAGCCCTCCGGGGTGAGAGCCCCCTGTGGTCCTTGTTGTACAGGAAGGAACACTGTAGACTCAGAGGGGCCGGTGAGTTTGATCCGCTCCAGAAGGGAAACAAGGCGTGGGATAAACCCAGGTCCCTGTGATTCCAAAGCCTCAGCTTTCTCTGCGGGTCCCTGGCAAAGCACGATTGACTTACAGACTGGAATGCTGTCCCACTTCTCCACGGATTGAGTCTTCATCCGGGATTTCTAAAGTACAATCGTGATGTTTTTAAAAAGCCCCATTGAACAGATAAAGAACATTGATTTGAATTAAGGTGAACTGTGTTGGCTTTAGGGGTTTTTTGTTTGTTGTTTTGTCTTGTTTTTGTTTTTACAAGGCCTTTTTGCTCTTTAATGGGTTCTCTATTCAGCCCCAGGGCTATCTCCAGCCTACTCACCTTCGTCATGGATTTCCCTTTCTTGTTTAAGGACCAGAGTTGAGGTTGTGGGAGCCATGCTCTGTTTCTCTCTTCCCCTGCACACCTCAGGGTGTCCTCACTGCCCACGCTCACACATGGGGTATGAGACCACCGACTGCATGCAGGCGTGGCACTGACCTTCCGTGGCGCAGGGACTCCGGGACCAGACGCCTGGCGGAGGCCTCCCACACGCTGAGCTGCGGGGCAGTGGAGTCAGGATTTCAGAGCCCGACAGGGGCACGGTCCCTTCCTGGAATGATCTATATAGGGTTTGACCCAGCGTCTCCGCTCAGTGCTTTTTATCACACAATTAATTGCACATCTCACTATGGCTGCACAGAGTCATCTCCCCTCATCTACTGTAGACACTGGTCCCTCTGAACTTGCTGTCCCCTGAGACCCCAGCACGGGGTCAGGCCACCGGTCTGTCCCCGGTAGCGGCTGTTCCCTCCCATCTTGTCCCTCCCTCGAGCCCCTGGGAAACGGAAGAGCCAGCAGATGCTGGTGTTCCCAGTGTTAACAGCAGGCAGGTAGCTCAGGCATTGATGGGGAAAGACAGCGAAGAGAGAGGGACGTGATACTGGATCACACTTGGAAAGCCCGCTTCAGGCAGAAGGAAGCTTCGGGATCTCTAACAGCGTGATTGTCTGGAGGACGGAGTGTTCACAGGCGCATGGGCACGTCCCAGGAGTCCCCTGGGCCCTCAGCCCTCCAGGACTCGGGGCTGGGAGGAATCTCCCCAAGGTCTCAGAAGTCCTGGGGCTGGGGGGCGGGGTGGTATGGGAGCCTGTCGGTCTAGCTGAGAGGGAGGATCTGATTGGTTGGTGGGAGGGACCAACAGCCGCCCATGAAATTTTAAAGACGCTGATTGGTGGGCTTAAAGGAAAGTCAGTCCTTCCCAGTCTAGAAATAGAACCAGGGGCTTAACGGAGATCTGGCCCTTTCTCTCTGCCTTCCTGCTTGGTGATGGACGGACCCCAGTTGTTCCCACGCTGCATGGGCCGGCGGCCACCTGTGGACGTTCTCGCAGGTACAGACTTTGAGCCGTGCCTGGACCGGGCTGACCTTCCATCAGGCCTCCCCCATGGTGCAGAAGAGCTGCACTTTGTTCCCTATGCTGGGCTCACCGAACACAAGGCTGGACCTTTTCTTTGGCGGGACAGGCAGACATGAGACACTTGTAACCGATGGGCAGCCTTCTATTTCAGCCCCGAATAAATCTGACTGCAGCAACCTAAGCTTCTCTAAAGGCGGGTCCTTGGAAATTCTTTTCTCTCAACACCCCAAGAGAGCCACGTGTCCGCCAGCATCATAATGACATGTGTCCGTGACTATGGCCTCGTACCTGGTATCCTCACTTCTCTTGACAATCCTCTGTGTTCTGCCAATTCAGTCTTTCCCCTCCACCCTATCTCCAGTAGCCTCTAACCTTTCTTCTGTCTCCATGGGTTGGTCTTTTTCAGAATGTCATAGAGTTGGAATCACACAGGACATTTGAATAGTCCCAGAGGTGCTAAGCAGGGACGCCACCGCCACCTTGTACGGAGAGAATCAGAGGATGAGGGACGAACCAGAGCCGGGGTTGTGCCTGACACGCCGCCTTGTACGGAGAGAATTGGAAGATGAGGGACGAACCAGAGCCGAGGTTGTGCCTGACACGCCGCCTTGTACGGAGAGAATCAGAGGATGAGGGACGAACCAGAGCCGGGGTTGTGCCTGACACACTCAAGGCACAACCGTAAGGAGAGACAAGGATAAAGACTTCAGGGAGTGTGAGGGCCGGAAGGGACGCATGGGCCACTGTAAGACTTTGTCTTCCACAGTAGGACAGGAAGTCAGCAGAGAGCTTTGGTGGAGAAGAGACGTGCTATAAACTTGCGTTTCAAGGGGACCAGTCTGGATGCTGTTTGGAGAACAGACCAAAGGTGAGCAGGTACGGAAGGAAAGGGCTCTATCTGTCTGCTCCTTCCTCCACGGTTCCTCCAACGTACATCTTTGGGAATGGCACCCAGGAGAATGTCCCGCCCCTGGGTGGTCTCTCCTTTCACTCACACCTGGGACTTTTCTTCCAGGAGCTTAAACTTCCCAGCGCTGGATAAAGGCACAGGAAGCTGTGAGGTGGGTATGAGAGGCACCAGAGGGAGGACCCCTTGGATGGGAGAGAGAGGAGGACCAAGAGTTGAACATCTATCTACCTTCGGCCGGCTTAGGCAAGTTCTAGGCACTTGACCTACATTGTTTATTGAATTGTCACAACAACCTATAAAGTACAGACTGCTTGGGGGCTCTGGGTGGACTTTGGTGTGCAAACTGTGTCCCTTATCTCTCTTCCCTTCCCGGGGTCTCACCGATCTGAGACAAAGCATAGCAAATTAACTCGATTATGAGAAGGGCGGGGCTCCCTTTCGAGAAGGGTGAGAGGAACAATGGGACTTCACCCTTCAGTCTCCAGCTGAGACCTCAGGAGCCGACAACCCCCAGATTACCTGTGTGCTCACAGGCCAAGTTATGCCCTCCCTCAGGACACTGGTCACAAGACAACGGTAGACCCCTCCTAGGCAGAATCGTGAAGCCATTAAAAATGTTCTCTAATTGCCTGACCAGGCGGTGGCACTGTGGATAGAGCGTCGGACTGAGACGCAGAGGACCCAGGTTTGAAACCCCGAGGTCGCCGGTTGAGTGCGGACTCATCCGGCTTGAGCAGAGGCTCACCAGCTTGAGCGTGGGATCATACACATGACCCCATGGTCTCTGGCTTGAGCCCAAAGGTCGCTGGCTTGAAGTCCAAGGTCCCTGGCTTGAGCCCAAGATCGCTGGCTTGAGCAAGGGGTCACTCACTCTGCTGCAGCCCCCGGGTCCAGGCACATATGAGAAAGCAATCAATGAACAACTAAGGAGCCGCAACGAAGAATTGATGCTTCTCATCTCTCTCCCTTCCTGTCTGTCTGTCCCTATCTGTCCCTCTCTCTGTCTCTCTCTTCTCTCTGTCTGTGTCTCTCACACACACACACACACACACACACACACACACACACACACACACTGTTCTCTATCAGCTGTCAAGATCATCCTATCATTCTGTCCCTACTTAAGAGGTCTGAGCAAAAGCAAAAAGGAGGAGCCAAAATTTCTACCTGCTGGACCCCTTGAGCTAGGCGGGCAGGAGTGAGCTCAGGTTGAGGACATGCCTGGTGCCTTTAACGTCTCTCCTCCTGGGAGACCTCATCCCTGGTCTTTCAGATGCTCAGCTTTTCAGTGAATGTGCCCCCCCCCCCGGCAATACTAACTGCAGGCCTGGACAACACGGGTCTCCCTGACTGGCTGACTCCCAGAGGTCTTGAGGGCCAATGACAGGTAGACGTATCAGCCAGCAGCGAAAAGACTTCAGCAGAGGACTGAGGGCTGGGGGCCGAGCTCCCAGACAGAGGAGAAGGAACCGCTAGGGACTGGGGTGACATGGGCACCTGGAATAGAAGGAACCGCTAGGGACTGGGGTGACGTGGGCACCTGGAATAGAAGGAACCGCTAGGGTTGGGGTGATGTGGGCACCTGGAATAGAAGGAACCGCTAGGGACTGGGGTGACGTGGGCACCTGGAATAGAAGGAACCGCTAGGGTTGGGGTGACGTGGGCACCTGGAATAGAAGGAACCGCTAGGGACTGGGGTGACGTGGGCACCTGGAATAGAAGGAACCGCTAGGGTTGGGGTGATGTGGGCACCTGGAATAGAAGGAACCGCTAGGGACTGGGGTGACGTGGGCACCTGGAATAGAAAGAACCGCTAGGGTTGGGGTGACGGCACCTGGAATAGAAGGAACCGCTAGGGTTGGGGTGATGTGGGCACCTGGAATAGAAGGAACCGCTAGGGACTGGGGTGACGTGGGCACCTGGAATAGAAGGAACCGCTAGGGACTGGGGTGACGTGGGCACCTGGAATAGAAGGAACCGCTAGGGTTGGGGTGACGTGGGCACCTGGAATAGAAGGAACCGCTAGGGACTGGGGTGACGTGGGCACCTGGAATAGAAGGAACCGCTAGGGACTGGGGTGACGTGGGCACCTGGAATAGAAGGAACCGCTAGGGACTGGGGTGACGTGGGCACCTGGAATAGAAGGAACCGCTAGGGTTGGGGTGATGTGGGCACCTGGAATAGAAGGAACCGCTAGGGACTGGGGTGATGTGGGCACCTGGAATAGAAGGAACCGCTAGGGTTGGGGTGATGTGGGCACCTGGAATAGAAGGAACCGCTAGGGACTGGGGTGATGTGGGCACCTGGAATAGAAGGAACCGCTAGGGTTGGGGTGATGTGGGCACCTGGAATAGAAGGAACCGCTAGGGACTGGGGTGACGTGGGCACCTGGAATAGAAGGAACCGCTAGGGTTGGGGTGACGTGGGCACCTGGAATAGAAGGAACCGCTAGGGACTGGGGTGACGTGGGCACCTGGAATAGAAGGAACCGCTAGGGTTGGGGTGACGTGGGCACCTGGAATAGAAGGAACCGCTAGGGACTGGGGTGACGTGGGCACCTGGAATAGAAGGAACCGCTAGGGACTGGGGTGACGTGGGCACCTGGAATAGAAGGAACCGCTAGGGGTTGGGGTGACTTGGGCACCTGGAATAGAAGGAACCGCTAGGGACTGGGGTGACGTGGGCACCTGGAATAGAAGGAACCGCTAGGGTTGGGGTGATGTGGGCACCTGGAATAGAAGGAACCGCTAGGGACTGGGGTGATGTGGGCACCTGGAATAGAAGGAACCGCTAGGGTTGGGGTGATGTGGGCACCTGGAATAGAATGAACCGCTAGGGACTGGGGTGATGTGGGCACCTGGAATAGAAGGAACCGCTAGGGTTGGGGTGATGTGGGCACCTGGAATAGAAGGAACCGCTAGGGGTTGGGGTGACGTGGGCACCTGGAATAGAAGGAACCGCTAGGGGTTGGGGTGACGTGGGCACCTGGAATAGAATGAACCGCTAGGGACTGGGGTGACGTGGGCACCTGGAATAGAAGGAACCGCTAGGGACTGGGGTGACGTGGGCACCTGGAATAGAAGGAACCGCTAGGGGTTGGGGTGACGTGGGCACCTGGAAAAGAAGGAACCGCTAGGGACTGGGGTGACGTGGGCACCTGGAATAGAAGGAACCGCTAGGGACTGGGGTGACGTGGGCACCTGGAATAGAAGGAACCGCTAGGGACTGGGGTGACGTGGGCACCTGGAATAGAAGGAACCGCTAGGGTTGGGGTGACGTGGGCACCTGGAATAGAAGGAACCGCTAGGAACTGGGGTGACGTGGGCACCTGGAATAGAAGGAACCTCTAGGGACTGGGGTGACGTGGGCACCTGGAATAGAAGGAACCGCTAGGGTTGGGGTGACGTGGGCACCTGGAATAGAAGGAACCGCTAGGGACTGGGGTGACGTGGGCACCTGGAATAGAAGGAACCTCTAGGGACTGGGGTGACGTGGGCACCTGGAATAGAAGGAACCGCTAGGGACTGGGGTGACGTGGGCACCTGGAATAGAAGGAACCGCTAGGGTTGGGGTGACGTGGGCACCTGGAATAGAAGGAACCGCTAGGGACTGGGGTGACGTGGGCACCTGGAATAGAAGGAACCGCTAGGGACTGGGGTGACGTGGGCACCTGGAATAGAAGGAACCTCTAGGGACTGGGGTGACGTGGGCACCTGGAATAGAAGGAACCGCTAGGGACTGGGGTGACGTGGGCACCTGGAATAGAAGGAACCGCTAGGGTTGGGGTGACGTGGGCACCTGGAATAGAAGGAACCGCTAGGGACTGGGGTGACGTGGGCACCTGGAATAGAAGGAACCGCTAGGGACTGGGGTGACGTGGGCACCTGGAATAGAAGGAACCGCTAGGGACTGGGGTGACGTGGGCACCTGGAATAGAAGGAACCGCTAGGGTTGGGGTGATGTGGGCACCTGGAATAGAAGGAACCGCTAGGGACTGGGGTGATGTGGGCACCTGGAATAGAAGGAACCGCTAGGGTTGGGGTGATGTGGGCACCTGGAATAGAATGAACCGCTAGGGACTGGGGTGATGTGGGCACCTGGAATAGAAGGAACCGCTAGGGTTGGGGTGATGTGGGCACCTGGAATAGAAGGAACCGCTAGGGGTTGGGGTGACGTGGGCACCTGGAATAGAAGGAACCGCTAGGGGTTGGGGTGACGTGGGCACCTGGAATAGAATGAACCGCTAGGGACTGGGGTGACGTGGGCACCTGGAATAGAAGGAACCGCTAGGGACTGGGGTGACGTGGGCACCTGGAATAGAAGGAACCGCTAGGGGTTGGGGTGACGTGGGCACCTGGAAAAGAAGGAACCGCTAGGGACTGGGGTGACGTGGGCACCTGGAATAGAAGGAACCGCTAGGGACTGGGGTGACGTGGGCACCTGGAATAGAAGGAACCGCTAGGGACTGGGGTGACGTGGGCACCTGGAATAGAAGGAACCGCTAGGGTTGGGGTGACGTGGGCACCTGGAATAGAAGGAACCGCTAGGGACTGGGGTGACGTGGGCACCTGGAATAGAAGGAACCTCTAGGGACTGGGGTGACGTGGGCACCTGGAATAGAAGGAACCGCTAGGGTTGGGGTGACGTGGGCACCTGGAATAGAAGGAACCGCTAGGGACTGGGGTGACGTGGGCACCTGGAATAGAAGGAACCTCTAGGGACTGGGGTGACGTGGGCACCTGGAATAGAAGGAACCGCTAGGGTTGGGGTGATGTGGGCACCTGGAATAGAAGGAACCGCTAGGGACTGGGGTGACGTGGGCACCTGGAATAGAAGGAACCGCTAGGGACTGGGGTGACGTGGGCACCTGGAATAGAAGGAACCGCTAGGGGTTGGGGTGACATGGGCACCTGGAATAGAAGGAACCGCTAGGGACTGGGGTGACGTGGGCACCTGGAATAGAAGGAACCGCTAGGGACTGGGGTGACGTGGGCACCTGGAATAGAAGGAACCGCTAGGGACTGGGGTGACGTGGGCACCTGGAATAGAAGGAACCGCTAGGGACTGGGGTGACGTGGGCACCTGGAATAGAAGGAACCGCTAGGGTTGGGGTGACGTGGGCACCTGGAATAGAAGGAACCGCTAGGGACTGGGGTGACGTGGGCACCTGGAATAGAAGGAACCGCTAGGGTTGGGGTGACGTGGGCACCTGGAATAGAAGGAACCGCTAGGGACTGGGGTGACGTGGGCACCTGGAAAAGAAGGAACCGCTAGGGACTGGGGTGACGTGGGCACCTGGAATAGAAGGAACCGCTAGGGTTGGGGTGACGTGGGCACCTGGAATAGAAGGAACCGCTAGGGACTGGGGTGACGTGGGCACCTGGAATAGAAGGAACCGCTAGGGTTGGGGTGACGTGGGCACCTGGAATACACCCGGGCAGTTGGAGCAGTAGGTCATCACTGCTGTGGGCTGCAAATTCCTGAAATTTGTACGTTGAAGAGCTCATCCCCAGGGTCCCCAGAATGGGACTGGTTTAAGAGAAAAAAAAACGTTTAAAGAGGGAATTACATTAAAACGGGGTTGTTAGAGTGGGCCCAAGTCCGATCTGACCGGTGTCCTTACAGAAGGAAGAGATTAGGAATGAGATACGCATTGAGGAAAAGCCGGGTGCAGGCACAGGCAGGGGGTGGCCAGCACAGCCAAGGAGAGGGGATTCAGAAGGGACCGACCCTTTCTGATACCTTGGTCTCAGATCGGTAGCCTCTAGAACTGTGAGACGATAAATATCTACTGTTTAAGCCCCCTAATCTGTAAGGTCTCAGAGGCTGTAGCCTCTAGAACTGTGAGATCGGTAGCCTCTAGAACTGTGAGACGATAAATATCTACTGTTTAAGCCCCCTAATCTGTGGCACGTTGGCAGCCTCAGAAAATTAACACAACCACCGTGACACTGACACTGGGTCACCTGGCCGTCCACGCAGCATCGTGGCTCCCGTGCCCCGAAAGAGATGAGCTCCCCTATCGACGTGATTCAGAAGTAGGGTTGTGCTTGTGGGGAGGGCTGTGAAAACCCTTGCCAGACTGTTGGTCCTGTGGCCTCCTTGACCGCTGCTTAATCCCTGTGGCCTCCTTGACCGCTGCTCAATCCCACCGGCCCAGAATCGCTCCTGCTGTCCCTCCCCCATCACGTCCAGTCTGGTTGGAGGGAGTCGCCCAGCCCCTCATCGTTGCCCGTGACACGTGCCGTCTCTTGTCCTCTCTACTGCACGCAGACCCGGCCGGGGTGACGAAAGCTTCTTCCAGATCCCGTGACTTGGGCAGCCTCTGCTCACGGGGGTCTTGTTGTTCTGCTTTCCCTCGTCACCTCGCTTCAACCGTCTTCAGTCGGTGAGAATCCACACCTGCCCGTCGGCCGGTCGTGTACCCAGGGACAACGGCGTGAAAACAGCGGTGACGGTCCTCCTGGGTTCTCTGTGCCCACGGCAGACCTCCATAATGGGTCTGTCACCCCCTGTGTGCCTGAGTCAGCCCTCAGGCACGAGAAGCGTCATCAGAGGGTGGCATCAGTCAGAGAGGGGACTGCTCCGTTGTCAGTGATTGGTCAGGGAGACGGGAGCTGTGACTAGGGCATCTTCTCCTTCCGCAGGGAATGCATACATACACACATGCATACACATGCATACACACATGCATACATGCATACACACATGCATACACACATGCATACATGCATACACAGATACACACACACATGCATACACTCATGCATACACACATGCACATGCATACACGCATGCACACACATGCATACACACATGCATGCATGCATATACAGATACACATGCACACTCACACACGCATACACACATGCTTATACACGCATACACACACACTCACACACATGCATACACACATGCATACTCACACACACACATGCAGACACACACATGCATACACACGCGCGCGCGCACACGCACTGAGGACCCCCACCTGCAGGAAGAAGACTAGCCTACTGGCTGCCTGCTGGCCATCCGACACGCCCACGGCCCTCGCCCACGTCTCCGACGTGTCTGGATCGCCAGGTGAGATTCTCACCCCTCACGGCTCCCTCTGGAAATTCCCTAATTGCCATCATGACAAACTCTCATCCCCGCCAGGCTCCCCCGGCCAGCCCTCGGCCCCAGGTTTCCTAATGGAAACCTCTCACTTCTACGGAAACTCCGGGGGGTCATTAGCAGCCCGGCCTGCGGGGCGTGGCTCTCCTCCACCCTGGAAGGCGAGGCTGCGGCCAACACCACCATCAGTGGCCCTGGCTCCTCCTGGGACAGAGCGGACAAAGAACTCGGTTCGTGGTGGGGAAGGTCTCCTGTGTATTTATTGACCGAAACATCTGAGCCGTCGCTGTTCCACATTGGTAATTTTAGATCACAGACGCCTGGCGTGTTTAATCATAATACAGCAGAACTCGTCGTTAATGAGAACAATGTCGAGTGTATTGTTACCCACCCTGGAGGCTGTGAAAACTGTCCCTGCTGGTGGCAGCCTGCCTCCTGCGGCTGCCGCGAAGAATGTCCCCGGTCGCCACGTGACGTCCACGGTGGGGCCCACGCAGACAAATGCATGCGCGGGGGACTTCCTCCTAGCCTGACAGACCGGAACCAGAAGGAAGCTGGGACCACCGCCCGTCCTGCCGCGGCACCTGGCTTCCCACGACAGTCCGCCGCCACGCCCCTTTGTAAGGAGCGTCCTCCAGAGGCATCATAGGCTTTCCTGCCAGAGGAGCTTGGCTCTACCCACCGCCACTTGGGAACCTTGTGCGCTGTTTCCTCGCCTGGCCATGGCCAGCCAGGGTGCTCCTGTGACCATTCCCTCTGCTCCACGAGGCAACTCCACGCGTCCCCAGACACCGACCTCGCGCGTCACCTCCCCCTGAGAGTCCTGCGGGCGCGTCCTGCGCTCTGGGTGAAGAAGAATACAGGCCACCCGGTGGGAGGGCTGGTCCCGTGGAATTCGGAGGCTTTGGTACCAGCGTCTCCCGACTCTGAGCTCCTCGGTGGCACAGATGGTCGTCGGTCCACGGGCCTCTCTCCCGCGGGCGTGCCGTGGCTGTTTCTTGGGAGGACTCGGACGATAACAAAGTCTCCAGAAAGGAGCAGGAACGGAGGGGCTTCTGCCCCGGGACTGTGCTCTTTTGACATCGTGGGCAACACAAAGCCCAGCGGTTGTGCAAGGTCATGCCGACTTCTGGGTTTTCTCTCTCTCCCTCTCTCTCTCTCCGTTCGTTCTCTCTCCCACCGAAGGAAATAACGGGCCTGCCAGCCCGAGAGCCATTGATAGTGATCAGAAGTCTCCTTTTAGACAGTGAGTTCACTTGTTCTTAAGTCATTCTTGGCCGCAAACTGCAGGCTCATTATCCGAGGGAAATGTGGCATCTCTGCGGAGCCACACACTCAGAAGTTTATAATTTGCCTGGACTGATGACTCAGGTCTAGAGGTTTCACTGCTTATTTGAGCGTGGCTTGGGCCGGGACGCGAAAGTCAACAAAGCTTCCTATTCCTCGCGGGAGGTGGTCTGCCGAGACCGGGGCGGGGGGGGGGGGGGGATACCTGTTCTCGGCAAGGCACCCCACTGCTTGTGTAGGGTCTTGGAGGGAGAAGGAGGAATTCTCTGCATGGGAAGAGACCCCTCGAGCACCCCACCTCGAGCAGGTGCTCCCTACCCAGGACCCCTCCCACACCAACGCTCCCTCTGAATCTCAGTCACGATTTTCAGTCACAAAAGATATACTCACCTTATGTGAGTTTCGGTAAGGGCAGTGAAATTTGGGGTAGGCTGTGGAAGCATCTCAACAACCCTCCCCCCAGCAAGAAAGGATGCTTAGGCAGGCTCCAGATGGAGGTGGACCTAGGCAGTGGGGAGCCACCTTCCATCCTGCACCCCCCCACACACACACACCCCATACAGAAGTAACAGGTAAAATAAGGAGTCCCAAGGGATTTCCAAAAGTTAGAAAGTACTTTGAAATGACAATGGAAACACAATGTATCAAAGTATATGGGATGCAGCTAAAGCAGTGCTCAGAGGGAAATTTATAGTTGTACATCGACCTGCCTTGAGGAGAAGAAAGATCTGAAATCAATCACCAAACTTTCCTGCTTAAGACATGAAAAAAATGAAGAGTGGCAAGGAGAAGCTTTGGGCGCTCCTGATCCCCAGAAGTGAGGTCCAGCTCAGTGGTTGCCAGGTGGTGACCACAGGAGACACAGGATGGTCGTTCCCGGGAGGGCAGCACAGGCAGCCTGGAGAGAGAACTAGGGAGAGAGAATAGAGGAAAGTGAAATACATTGAGGGATGAAATGAACAGGAGGACAAACTCCATCCTCAGAGCAAATCAGCAACTAAGGGAAACCACTCCTTGTCTTCCATGGCCAATGAGTGTCAATGCAACAGAGTTAAAATTACACCCCAAAAAAGGGCTCTGCGCCCTCTGTCTCCTGACTTTCATTGTGAAATTACTAGTTTTCCGCTCTAATAGGGACTGTTTGTTAAATGGCTATCGTGTGACATGCTCAGGCTGTCGGTTAAAGCTCCTTCTAGTGCTCACGATGACCTTCATGGCTGTGGGCCTTTCTGTCACTCGTCGGTGGACAACTCTCCCCACCACCTGTTCTCTAGTGGCCTGTGAGCTAAGATTTTCTTTTTTTTTTTTTTTACATGTTTTAAATAGTTGGGGAAGAAAAATCAGAAGAAGAATACTACTTCATGACACCTGAAAAGTAGACCTAGTTGGAACTCCAGGACCCATAATTCTTGACACACTCACTCACATCTTATCTGTGACGGCTTTCATACTGGGGAGGAGTCGGGACAAGGGCCTTGTGGTCCACAAAGCCGGAGATATTTACTAACTGACCCTTTCCAGAAAAGTGTGTCCTAGATGAGGAAACGGAACCTAGAGACGTATATATAGAACCACTCGGCCACGGGATACGGAAAACCCGCCAGCAGGCACTGAGTTCACAGATGTGTAAAGTGAAGTAAAATCTCAAAAACAGTAAGCAAAAGGCAACTAAAAAGAAAAAAATCTCGATGTTTTTTTCTCATCAATATCTAACCTAAAATTCAACACTAAAAACACATGTGTGTGTGTGGGGGGGGGGGGGGAATGCATGTATCTGAACGGCCCTAATTTCCTAACAGCCCGGCGTCCCCGATCTCCAGAAGACGGACTTTTTCCACACGGGAGCCGCAAAGCCACGGTGCGGGTGATCGGTGAGAGAAGGCCAGGAAAGCGCTACCGGGAATTAAAAGTCAGGTCCCTGCTGACAGATGTCTCCACGGGACTCGCAAGAGGTCCCCCAGGGAAGGAAAACACCGTTTGTTCATTCAACAAACACCTGGGGAAGGTTCGCCCTGGTCTAGCCGCTGGGGATGATGCAGAAAGGTCTCGGCTCTTCCGAAACTACTTGCTAGTGGAGAAGAGAGGTAATAAAATAGGAGACCGGATTTCAGAAGATCATTGGCAGCCAACACAGTCACGTAGCAGGTGGCAAGGGGCAGGTGCCCGCAGGTAGAGTGGCCAAGAAGGGGTCTGAGCAGAGGAGCCAGCTGATGGGAGACCGGGCAATATCCTTCAGGCAGAGGAGAAAGCAGGAGAAAGGCTGGAGGAGTCCGTCAGACCTGCTCGGATCGAACAGAACATGGAGGGTTAGCAACGGGGGGAGGGCGGGGGCTGAGAAGATACCCACGTGGGGGGCCGGGAGGAGCCACGCACCCTTGAAGACGAGAGCCTGCAGCGGGGCTTCCATTCAGAGTACGGCGGCTGGTGGAGGTACGTCCGTCCACAGACAGGCTCAAGCCCCAGCCCCACAGCACCTGCAGATGTGACGTGACCTGGAGGTGTGGCCTTTCCAAATGGAACCGAGTTCAGATGAGGTCACAGCGCGACAGGGTGGGCCCTCCATCCAGGGACTGGTGTCCTGAACGGACGAGGAGAGGACAGCCCGGAAACCTGCAGGGACAAGGAGAGGACAGCCCGGAGACCCGCAGGGACAAGGAGAGGACAGCCCGGAGACCCGCAGGGACGAGGAGAGGACAGCCCGGAGACCCGCAGGGACGAGGAGAGGACAGCCCGGAGACCCGCAGGGACGAGGAGAGGAGAGCCCGGAGACCCGCAGGGACGAGGAGAGGACAGCCCGGAGACCCGCAGGGACGAGGAGAGGACAGCCCGGAGACCCGCAGGGACGAGGAGAGGACAGCCCGGAGACCCGCAGGGACGAGGAGAGGAGAGCCCGGAGACCCGCAGGGACGAGGAGAGGACAGCCCGGAGACCCGCAGGGACGAGGAGAGGACAGCCCGGAGACCCGCAGGGACGAGGAGAGGACAGCCCGGAGACCCGCAGGGACGAGGAGAGGACAGCCCGGAGACCCGCAGGGACGAGGAGAGGACAGCCCGGAGACCCGCAGGGACGAGGAGAGGACAGCCCGGAAACCTGCAGGGACAAGGGAGGCAGGCGGAGTGGGGGGGTGTCCAGGGAAGACCGTAAAAGAGGCGACTTCAGGGACCCGGCATCCCAGCAAGGTTGTCATGGTGATCGCTGCCCGAGATGCTGTCCAGGCTGCCAGGCCCACCGTAGTCACCCAGCCCTCACAGATTTGCCCACTGAAATCCCTGCGGACCAAAACTTCCAGGACCCAGTGCCGCGGACCAGCACGGCTCCTAATAACGGTGCGGAATTAAGGAAACATACTTATTAAGAAAATAAGATGGGACCGGGAGGACTCTTCCATGCTGAGGGCAATATCCGAGTGCCCCACAGCCCCAGTTTGCTTTATTATATAGCCATATGCAAATCAAGGAAGTCCTTGATACAAAGTTACACATCCAGGCTAATACAGGAACTCTCCCAAGGCATAAACAGGAATCCCTTACAGTGCATAAGTGAAATCAACCAACATCTGAACAAAGAGTGAGAGGAAGGGCATGTAAATTGCTTCCAGCAACTTAAGGAAGCAAGTGAAGTGGGTGCAAATCCTCAGCCTCGTAGCCAATATGGAGGTGGGGGGGGGGCATTCAGCCTTTTGCTAAGCCTCGAGTCTACAGAGGCTTTTTGCCACTTATGGTCCACAGCAGCCCAGATTAAGGGAAGAGTACGCCATTGCTGGCCCTGTTGTACGAGTATCCCTGTCGCTCACCCACCCACCAGGGCTCCCGGAAGGAGAGATGCTTGAGGCCACCTGGCATGGTTTCCCGCTGTCCTGCCTTGCAGAGGGCTAACGGCCCCTACTCGGGGTCACCTGGGACCCGGGAGCAGACTCTGTCACTGGTGGGCTCTGTGTCCACGGGACCGATGAGGGATGCCATTGCAGCAGTCGGTGGGGATGCCTGGTGAGTCCCAGAGTGGGGAGCAGGGAGGTCCCGGCGGGCCCGACACCCATCGCCACGCCCATCCTCAGGCGGTCCCTGGAGGAAGAGACTGACCAGCGATTCCGGGAAGCTTCTTCCGGAGCAAGCGGTTCCTTTGTGTCCCTGAGAGTCCCGGGATTTCTCTCTTACTCCTGAAGATACAAGCAGGTCATCTTGACTTCCGCTTGGTCAATATTTATCTCTGGCATCGGCACATCTCAGGCGTAAATCATCACAAAATCCAACAGCTTCTGAACCCCTGCAGGGTCCCCCCCCTTCCCACAGACACAGACACACATCCCAGCTCGTGTCACACGGAGCCGTGGCCAGCCCTGTGACGTCTTCTCAGGGCACGTTATTTTTAGTGACTTCAGCCTGGTGGTGACGGCAGGGCCTTTATCCAAATAACCTCCCGTGGGTGGAAATTACAGGCTCTGGCTTGGTCTGTGTTCTTTTCCATGGTTTTGACCGATGCATCTCCTCCTCTTTTTCTAAAGAGTTTTTCTAAAGCTGACCCCCAACACGGACCTCGGGGGCGCCCCCTCCCCGGGGGAGGGGGACAGGCTGGAGGACAGGTCTGTCGGCAGATGACGGTGATACACGCTGCGTGTCACCTGGGTGCCCGTCGCTGCAGGCGTGACCTTTGCTGCCCTTGTCCGTGTTAACGAGGCAGGCCCCGGCTAAGCTTTCCTACGCCCCACGTCTATGTTGCGTGTTTGTCGGCTGACACCTCGTCCCCGTTTCCCAGGGCGGCGGGCCCTCTGAGACACTAGAGAGAGATCTTCCTCCTCTAACGGGAGAGGACGTGAGGGTCGCGTCCCCAGAAGCCAGAGAGGACCGCTCTCTGTGGTGCTGCTCCAGGCAGCACCCGCTGGTGCTCTGGGGGGGCTCTGAACCCCGGTTTGCAAGCGTGCACCCACACCTCCACCTGCCCCTCCCCGGAGCGCTGCTGTGGGGGCCCACTCGCCAGCCACATAATTACAGGACTTCACGAAGAGGTTACTGGGCCTGAAAAAGCCTGATTCACAGAGTTTTTTTGGGTTCTGTTTTTGTTTGGTTTTTTTCAATGTCTTTGATATTTTCCCCCTAGCTTTGTTGAGCTGTGATGGACGCAGTGCGGAGGAATGATTGATTGCCGGGGATCAGTCATCACCCTCGCTGGGGCGGATGTTTGCTGTTACTGTCTTGCTCGGGTTTGCTGAGCCCAGACGCGGGAAGAGGCCAGTGGCCCCTGGAGGTGGCCGACGTGAGGATGACATTCCCTCACCTGTCTTCCACCTTCCGTCCTCAAAATTTGGAACGCACACTCATCCCGAGGAGCTCTCAGGGGTCCCTGTGTTTCCGAGCGAACACACCAGTGAAAAACCCCTCCGTCTAGCGCAGCAACTAGGCCAGGGGTCCCCAAACTACGGCCCGCGGGCCGCATGCGGCCCCCTGAGGCCATTTATCCGGCCCCCGCCGCACTTCCGGAAGGGGCACCTCTTTCATTGGTGGTCAGTGAGAGGAGCATAGTTCCCATTGAAATACTGGTCAGTTTGTTGATTTAAATTTACTTTAAATATTATATTTGTTACTGTTTTGTTTTTTTACTTTAAAATAAGATATGTGCAGCCCTGGCCGGTTGGCTCAGCGGTAGAGCGTCGGCCTAGCGTGCGGAGGACCCGGGCTCGATTCCCGGCCAGGGCACACAGGAGAAGCGCCCATTTGCTTCTCCACCCCTCCGCCGCGCTTTCCTCTCTGTCTCTCTCTTCCCCTCCCGCAGCCAAGGCTCCATTGGAGCAGAGATGGCCCGGGCGCTGGGGATGGCTCCTTGGCCTCTGCCCCAGGAGCTAGAGTGGCTCTGGTTGCAACATGGCGATGCTCAGGATGGGCAGAGCATCGCCCCCTGGTGGGCAGAGCATTGCCCCCTGGTGGGCGTGCCGGGTGGATCCCGGTCGGGTGCATGCGGGAGTCTGTCTGACTGTCTCTCCCTGTTTCCAGCTTCAGAAAAAATGAAAAAAATAAAATTAAAAAAATAAAAAAATAAAATAAAATAAGATATGTGCAGTGTGCATAGGGATTTGTTCATAGTTTTTTTTATAGTCCGGCCCTCCAACGGTCTGAGGGACAGTGAACTGGCCCCCTGTGTAAAAAGTTTGGGGACCCCTGACCTAGGCTGTTATTTCTAGTTGGAAGAGAAGGCAGAGAAAGGTGTTTCCCACCTTTATTTGTGAACACTAGGTTAGATTTCGAGTAGAAGACAGAACAAGCTCTGTGGTTGCTTCTCGGAGATGGTGCTTCTGTCACCTGCCCCCCCCACCCCCCCATCGGCCACTGGGTCCTGTCCTGCCACCTTGCGGAGAGCCCTTCGAATGGGCTGACTGATGGGTCTGCGGCTAAAGAGCCGTGTGAGTGGTCAGGAGCTGTCTGCCTAACCACCGCCAACTGTCGGCCTAACGATCATCGACGAAGAATCTCTTTTGCCTGGCCTAGGCTCACGTTTTCATCTACCAGGCAGACCTTATTGTTCGTTGTTGTTGTTTTTTGTTTTTTTTTGGGGGGGGGTTGTTTTGTTTGGAGGGTTGGAGGATGAGGCAGATTCATTTATTATTATCTTTAGCCAGAATTGCTAGAGAAGTTATGTTCTTAATGTGCTACTCTGTAGAATCCAAAATAGAAATGGAGACCCCATCACAATGACCCCAACTCGCTAGTCAACCAAGCCCCGCAGCAGGATAATACAATGTTTCTTTCTTACTCTTTATAGGGAGAGGCAGTAGCAGCTAAAAGCAAGGATTCAGACCACCTGGGAGAGGGTACCATCTCTCATGTAGCAGCTGAGTGACTTTGGGCAAAGTGGCTTATCCCTCAGTGCCGCTCTGATCCTCAGTAAGGCTTGAGATCATTGTCGTTGGGAGCATAGGATTGTTATGGGAATTATTAGCTGAGTTAATATTTGAAAAGGTGCTTAGCATCGTGCCTGGGGCATGGTGAGGGCTACGGTAGGTGACTGGTAAAATAAATGCACCGTTATCTCTTAACGGGGAATGACTTCGGATGATTCAACACTGCCTCTCTCTCTCCACCAACCGCTTCCTGCACTTGATCGCAGCCGATGGGCACAATTTCTCCAAGGCGTGAGTGAGCTATTATTGACCTGGACCCCAAAGAGTGTGGGGGTGTTTGCATCAGGGGACTGACCGCCCATGTGGCAAGGGCTGGGATTGGAATCCAGCTCCCTGGGGTCGAAAATCCCTGAGGGTGCTTCCCTTATGACATTGCCCGTCCTAAGACTGAAGGGCTACAGTGAGGGAGCCGTCACTCTGCACCTCCCACATCCACCTCTACTGACTGGCCCAGTGACTGCTGAGCCACCCTCCGAGTGTGCTTGTCCCCTGGGGCTCGCCGAGGCAAAGCTGCCTTGGCAAGCAGTGGACTCGGGATTCAAACTCAGGTCTTCTGAGACCGCAGCTGTGCGCCCCCCGCCACGCCTCCCCAAAAGCACAAGTACTGACCTGTGCTCTGAGCGGCTCTGACCCGGCGGCCCTCTCGCCTGGGGACCCACCCCGGTTCCTGCCATCGGAAGACGTTCAGACCTACGGAGAAGTTGAAAGGAAGGAACACCGGAGCCCCTTCGACCGGGTTCAACCAGGACGGTGACTGTGTTTTTAAACATACGGAAAAGTTTCCAAGAGATATTCAGCGGGCCAGAGAAGGTCCTCAGAAGCCAAGTGAGGGTTGAAGCCTGAGGTCGTGGCCGAGTCTTCCTGCTGGGGGCGTGCGGACTCCGCGCTTTGGCCTGGGGAACTCGCTGGGAATCCTGGTTTCCTGGGAGGGACCACTAACGTTTCTGAACCTCTATTTTATTGTTTCCTTCTCTAAATGGACGACAGCGATTTGTGACAGTGCTACCCAACGTGTGGACCAGGAAGCCCGTTAGAGGTTCTGGCCCTAACCCCAGACCTACTGACTTGGGATTTTCATTTTAACAAGAGCTTCTCCAGGGGACCCTACACCATACAGGCTGGGCATCCCCGGGGCAGGACCTCGTCCACAGGGGGCGGGAGCAAGCACTTGCTGACCGCTGACACCCTGTGTTGGCTGTCGTGTCCGTGGTCCCGTCCCCAGCTCTCAGGCAACACAACCATCGCGATGGCCAGCCCGATGTCACGACGGACCGATCGTGTCCAGCAACGTGGAGACGTTGCTAACGGGCGTCTTGGGTGAGAGGGGTGCGTCCTACGATCACAGTGCGGGAAGGTGCTGGCACTGACCAGCACCAGGGTCACCCAGCAGGGTGTGACACCGCCCCCCGTCCCCCTAAGTCTTGCCAGGTCCCCGGGCATGTCACGCAGGCATGACAATCAGAGCGCGAGGGGGGATTGGTGGACACTGTTCTCACCCATCTTATTGTAAGCCCGTGGAGAGCAACTATCCGAGGTTGTAGGAATCGCTCTCTCCTTGCGACAGGGGGCACTGCCGCGGGGAAAAGGGGGCCAGGACAGGGCGTCCCCTGGACGTGAGTGGAGCAGAACCGGAGGGAGCCCGTGGAGTTTGTCCCCGAGGGGTCTGGCACGCGGCGGCGAGGCGGTGCAGGCTGCCTGGGCCTCTTCACGCCGGCCTGCTCCTCTCTCTGGGGCCCGACAGAGGCCGGCCCTGGACTCCAGGGGGTGCTGCTGCCCTTCCCATCTCGGGAGGCAACGGCCACGTGGCCTCCGACCACCTGAGGCTGGGAGCCGGGGCTGCGGGCTGCGGGCTGTTTGGGGGGGTGCGTGGTGCCCTGATCTTGGGGCCCCCTCCAGGGGCACCCTCTGTGAGGCACAGGTCGGTTATTGGGCTCTGAGAACTTGCTGGAAGCCCGCTCTTTGGGGCTGGGGTTGCATGCGTGCGGTCGCTCAGGCCGATGGGGAGGACTCCCCGCCTCTCCCCTGGGAACCCAGTCCCACAGTCTGGGGGGGCGCGGGGGGGACCGAGCATCTATTTTTAGCAATTCACCCCACCTCATTTTTACAATCAAGAAAATGGGTGAGACGGATACACAGAGTTCAGTTCCTGACAACATCCGCAGCCCCTCTGAAGTCTAGGGAGATTGGGGGGGCTTGTTAGAACAGGGTCGATGCCCCGTTACCCAGGAGGGAGGGGCTGCCGTGGAGCCCGAGCCCCCGAGCGATGCCCACCCTGGGGGCAGCCTCTCACCTCAACGAAGAGGAACCTGAGAGGCGTCTGCAGTTGATAAAGCCCCTGCCGGCATGTCTCGAGTCCAGGCTGCCAGAGGACTGTCCGGGGAAAATCGGTGGGATTTCCAGAGTCCTGCCAATGGCCTCAGAGACCCCATGGAGCACGCAGGGGCATGGGGGGCCTGGGCCCAGCGGAGAAGCCACCAGAGAGCCTGCAGACCTGCCTGGGCGGCCCCCTCTTTTGTCTCCCTCTCTCTTCAAACTCATTTTTTTGGGGGGGGGGGCGGGTTCTCAGACAATCTGCACTTTCTCTCTCGTTTGGTGTCCCTGCTAACTCACGTGGGACCTTGTTCTGCGTCTCTCCCTATTTCCCAAACAAGAATTGGAGGGGTGGGTCACCGCCTGTGCCGGGCTGTGCGTGCCACGGGTCACCCCTAGCCGCTGACTGGGTCCCGGGGGACAGATGACCGCCCTGGGTCCCACCAGCTCCAGCAGGGAAGAGACGTGGGGCTTCGCCAGCTCTGTCAGCTCGAGTTGGGGCGCAGCCAGGCTGTCGAACGAATAAAGGAGCGTGACCCCGAAGTCAGGAAAAGTGTGGAGAGACGTCAGGTCCGTGTGGGGACGGCTGGTGCCCACGTGCTTCCACTCGGTCACTCTCCGTCTGCCGCTGTGCCTTGTGCTGTGGCACTGGGCACGGCGAAGGCTCGCGGGGACCCTCCAGGGTGGAGAGCGGGGCGGGTCACCGCCGAGACCCAGGGCGGTGAGGGCCACGGCCACCTGGAGCCGTCTCCTCGGCGCCCGGATGAATGGTCTAGTGTCTCCTGACAGTTTTACACGGGCATGAACGTGGTCTGGGGGACGATGGGAGGCCACCTGAGTCTGCAGCACCCGCCCCAAGGAGCGTCCTCGGAGCACGCAGGGGGCTGAGGTGGTGCAGGACGCGTTCTCTTCCAGAGGTCCCTGTGTGCGCCAGCCGTTACCCCCTTCCCTCCCCGGCAGCTGCAGAGCCCAGTAAAACAGGGGGCCCCGGGAAAGGGTCCCGTGTGCCCCACACATCAGGGCATCTCTGACCCTGAGCTTGTCATGGAGTCAATACCCGGAGGGAGAGCAGTTCATTTCAGCAGGAAACGGGGGAGGTGTGGAGGGTGCCGGGGTGACTCTGGGAGCACTGTCTGTCGGTGGAGCAGGGAGGCGAGGTGCTGGGAGCACTGTCTGTCGGTGGAGCAGGGAGGCGAGGTGCTGGGAGCACTGTCTGTCGGTGGAGCAGGGAGGCGAGATGCTGGGAGCACAGACGGCCTGCCTCTCACCCTCTCCCGGGCCCCCGTCTGGCCCTCTCTCCCAGACACCCCCCGACGGTCTGTCCTCCCTGCTCTCGGAGCCTCCCCTGAGCTGGGAGCACTGTCTGTCGGTGGAGCAGGGAGGCGAGGTGCTGGGAGCACTGTCTGTCGGTGGAGCAGGGAGGCGAGGTGCTGGGAGCACTGTCTGTCGGTGGAGCAGGGAGGCGAGGTGCTGGGAGCACTGTCTGTCGGTGGAGCAGGGAGGCGAGATGCTGGGAGCACCAGACGACCTGCCTCTCACCCTCTCCCGGGCTCCCATCTGGCCCTCTCTCCCAGACACCCCCCGACAGTCCGTCCTCCCTGCTCTCGGAGCCTCCCCTGAGCTGGGGGCACCGGCACCCACCTTCCCCAGTTCTCTCCCCGCGTCCCCTGAGACCACGGCCCGAGCTGGACGTGCAGGCGTCCCTCCCAGAGCCGCCGCAGGCCCTGGCCCCAGCTCCTCTCTGCAGCGATGGGATCTCCACCCGAGCCTGCCGGCAACAGAAACGGGAAGCTTGGGGGCAACTGGCTGGTCGTGGCCGCAGGGGACGCAGTGTTCCAAAGAATGCCAGTCACCAGGGCAGAAGACACAAGCGGGTGGGTGCCCGGAGCAGGCAGGAGGGCCACCCCCACCCTCAGAAACAGCCTCTCTGCCTCCGTGGCAGGATTGGTTCCCCAGGACAGCCTTCTGTCCATCCGTCCGTCCATCCTTCCCGGGCGACTCAAGGAAGCCCCTGCTTCCTCGACCCTGGTGCAGAAGGGAAGGCACCAGCCGTGTTCTGATGAGACGGGTCAGGGGACGCTTCAGCGCCAGCTCGCCCCAGGGGGTGAATGGCGGCAGGGTGCTGTCCACGCAGCGGGCGGTTTGGAAAGGGCTCCGATGCCTGTGGGTGCCGTGCCGGCGGAGGTGTGGCTGGGCAGGGGGGACGCTTGCCAGCCTCCAGGACAGGAACTCCCCGGGGCACCAGAGGTGGCGCCTGCCCACCACGTCCACTGGGAAAAGGGTCTATCAAGGGTCGCCCTTTTGTGAACATGCAGCTCTTTCTCTTGTGACCCCGCAAACGTCAGGGGGACGGGAAGGAGACAGAAGCTCTGTCCCAGGCGGGTGCTATCCACCGAAGTCACGTCCTTCCCCTGCGTCGGCCTCCGAGCCTGGTGTCACCAGGGCTGCGTGAGAGCCCTCAGGGAAGGCAGGCTTGGGGACCCAGGAAGGCAGGGCTCGGGGACCCAGCCCCCAGGGTGCTCCGAGTCGTGGGAGCCCTCAGGGAAGGCAGGGTTCGGGGACCCAGCCCCCAGGGTACTCCGAGTCCTGAGAGCCCTGGGGGAAGGCAGGGCTCGGGGACCCAGCCCCCAGGGTACTCCGAGTCGTGGGAGCCCTCGGGGAAGGCAGGCTCGGGGACCCAGCTCCCGGGATGCTCAGAGTCGTGGGAGCCCTCGGGGAAGGCAGGCTCGGGGACCCAGCCCCCAGGGTGCTCCGAGTCGTGGGAGCCCTCAGGGAAGGCAGGGCTGGGGACCCAGCCCCCAGGGTGCTCCGAGTTGTGGGAGCCCTCGGGAAGGAAGGGCTGGGGACCCAGGAAGGCAGGGCTCGGGGACCCAGCTCCCGGGATGCTCAGAGTCGTGGGAGCCCTCGGGGAAGGCAGGCTCGGGGACCCAGCTCCCGGGGTGCTCCGAGTCTCCCTGGGCAGGTCGGTAGCTGGGGGCAGTCTGTGCAGACCTCGTCGGGAGGGGTGCTCCTGGGGGTGCCCCTGCTCCGGGCATTCTCCTCTCAGGAGTCTGTGCCCAGCCCGGCGCCCTAGTCTGGAAGCCTCCGTGTGCCCTCCAGGGCCACCTTCTGCACACCCTTTCCGGCAACGTCGTTCACGCCGCGCTCAGAGCCAGCCCTCCACCTGCATTTGCTCAGTGAGCGCCATGTCTGAAAACCGAAAACCGACCCCTAGACCCCCGGCCGGGCCGGCCGAGGCACCTCACACAGGCTTTTGGCGCTGGACTCCGTCCTGCCCTCTCCCCCTGGCCTGGTCAGCCCCTCAGATGCCCCGCAGAGGCTGGGCCCGCCCGGTCTGGCCCTCCGGGGCCTCACAGAGGTGCTGTGATCCCAGGGCCTGTGGAGATGTGTCTCTCAGTTCTGGCCGCGGGACACTGCCTCTTCCTGTGGAGATGTGTCTCTCAGTTCTGGCCGCGGGACACTGCCTCTTCCTGTACGCACGGACTGACCTCCTGACCCACTTCCTGCTGGACGGAAGCCCAGTCTGGTTCTTGCCCAGCCACTGACTACCTGCCTGGACTCCTGTCCTTGACGACACCTTATCCCTACCTCAATCCACCTGCCACATGATGGGCTTGTGGATGTCACCGGGAGTCTCGTCGCCCTGGGGGCCACCCCCCTGCCAGTCTCCTGGCTCTGGGGAGAACACGGGGTGCACAGCCTGGCTGCGTTGGCTGGGACCCAGCTCCGGTCCTGGGAGACGGCTCCTCCCACCGCCTGTGTCTGGGTCAGCCCATCCTGTGGGCGCCTCAGGTCTCAGATGGGCTGAATCCCCCATCGAGCCTCCCAGCTCAGTCCTCAGACCCCCTAAAACCAGCGGGGGCTGGGTGGGGAGAAGGAGTCTGATAGCACATAGGTGGAACAAATAAAGGAGCTCACCTCTCCCTCCGCACTAGATCCGGGGGCACACACAGGATCCCAGATCAATGAGAACAGAATTGTGCTGAAAAGAAATCCCACTAGGCCGCACACTGAAATAGCGGGTTACCGGAGAAAAAGAATAAAATGACCAGAAATGCCACTGGGGGCAGAATCAGCGGAAGGAGGTGCATCTCCGGGACAGACACACATGGCCTCCTGTGTTAGGTATTTGCTCTCCTGGACTCTGAAGACTGGGTAGACGATGACATGTGCCTCAAAGCGCATTGTTAGGATGGACCGAACTGGCCACCTACAGGGTGTGGCGCCGTGTCTGCTGCGAGGTGTGGGTCATCCGCTTCTCACCTGCCCGTGGTGCTCAAGAAATGGCCCTTGTTTTCAGGATGAAGGAGAAAAATAAAAAGAAAGAAGATGAAGCAGAAAGTAAGGGGAAGGCCTGACCAGGCGGTGGCGCAGTGGATAGAGCGTTGGACTGGGATGCAGAGGACCCAGGTTCGAGACCCTGAGGTCGCCAGCTTGAGCGCGGGCTCATCTGGTTTGAGCAAAAGCCCACCAGCTTGAACCCAAGGTCACTGGCTCCTGCAAGGGGTTACTCGGTCTGCTGAAGGCCCGCGGTCAAGGCACATATGAGAGAGCAATCAATGAACAACTAAGGTGTTGCAACACGCAATGAAAAACTAATGATTGATGCTTCTCATCTCTCTCTGTTCCTGTCTGTCTGTCCCTGTCTATCCCTCTCTCTGACTCACTCTCTGTCTCTGTAAAAAATAAGTAAATAAATAAAATTAAAAACAAAAAACAAACAAAACAAAACAAAAGAAAGTACGGGGAAGAAGAAGAAGAAGAAGATACTAAGTTTCTCCCCAGGGTAGGGGCGGGTGGGGAGGGGAGAGTCTGTCCTGTGCAGTCATTGGCTTTTTTTTTTTTTTTTTTTTTTAAATCCGGCGAGTTCTAGGTGAACAGCAGCCTGGGTTAAGCTCCCATCAGAATGAACGAAACAGCCTCCCCGGGACCCCCATGCCCAGTCCTCTGTGCCCCGGGACCCCCATGCCCAGACGTTCCCAGGTGGATCAGAGGCACCTGGCCCAGAATGGATGCCCACACTTGACCCCTGGCCCTCCACCTGGACGGGGCTAATCAGCCCTGCCAGAGCCGACGGGGGGCGGGGACCCTTTATCATGCACATCTCCGGGGAGGGGGGGGCTGAGCCTTCCCAGCCTCTGTTGTCTCACAGATTAACCCCCTCCGAGGCTGCATGCTAATGGCAGGTGCTTCTGGGTTAAGCCATTTAAACATTAACTTTTAGAAGGGTGCCTATAAAATAAAAAAATAAAGACACACACACACACACACACACACACACACACACGTACGTTCGCAGGCGGGCGGACCTGGTGCTCAGATGTGGTGCTAATACCAAATCTTCAATCGCACTAACTGAGTGTTACCCGTCCCCGAGTTCTGTTCCTGTCTTTGGATTCTATTAGCCCAGGAACCCCGGGGATTAAAACCATCAAGTGTATTGAGCTGCAAATGTATTTCATTAAAGTAACATTAGTACCATATTGCATGTGACAATCTTGAAAAGGCAGAACTGTGGGGACAGAAAGCAGATCAGGGGCTGCAGGGCGAGGGAGGGACCGAAAAGATTGTAAGGGGGAGGGGGCGAGAGGGGATCTTCTGGGGTCACGAGATCGTCCCGCGTCTTCACTGACTCCGTGGACACACAATGGAATACCTTCCCCAAACTCCACACACACACACAAAAAGGGTGATTTCTTTCCTGTAGGCAAATCCAATCTCCACACCTCAGACTGAAGAAGCGTCCTTCGTGAGCCCCTGTTTGGATTGTCAAGTCGTTTTGATTCAAGGTACTTCACGAAAAGGAGTGGGGGTGATATGAAGACATCATAAGGAGAAGGGACTTCCATGGACATTTATTTAACACAGGAGCCGCAGTGGCCCAGGCCCAGGAGACAGAAGACGGACGCAGGTCATCTATTCAGAGCTTATTTCTGGGGCCTCCCTTCCCAGGACATCAACCACTTCTAGGGGCCAAGGAAAGGCAGGTTGTTGGGGGGGGGGGCTATGGACAGTTCCACGGAGGGGGGGATGGTGCTGGTCGGCCCCCTGACGACAGACAGGTCTTGCACCATCCCGTCACCATCGGGCTAGAGACACCTGAGCGTGACAAGGCACTCCCTCCTGACCTTTCCAGCCTGGCCTCTGGCCAAGTGCCCGGCCTGCCCCATGACCGCCATGCCCAGCCCCAGCATTGCGCACAGAAACAGAAGGTTGCGCTCTCTCTGGCTGCGGGGAGGCACGTGCCCCTGGCAGGCTCTCCCTGGGTTCCCCCTGTGGCTCTGGGCATCTTGGGCGCCCCAGGACTCCCCTGGAGTGTGGCCACCACTGGGAACTTTCCCCAGTGCCACCTAGCTGCCCCCCCGGCACTCAGGGACAGACTGTATTTCTCCTGTTTAGAGAATTCAAGGACGTGCCTGGTGCATTGTGGATCATGGGGGTGTCTGTTAAAAAATGCAGAGGGACCCCACAGGGTAAATTCTGTACTCTGTCGGGTGGGGCGGGCCCAGGGGTCTACAGGGTGAGCCGGTGCCCACGGGCTTCTGAGGCAGGCATTCGGATGGATGGCACGTGACTACAGATCACTCCTCGTCCTAGGGTGAGGGCTGGAGGTGACCACTGGTTCCTAGCGCTGCCTGCCGGGGGTGCTGTGCTCCCACCCCTCTCTCCTTGCTGGCTGGGCCAGGGGACTGGCCTCGCCCCTCCCCCACTCCCATGAGCAGAGGTGAGGCCCGCTTCTGGTCAGACCACTTCCCTGCCCGGGTGCCTCTCACCTGGTTCTTTTCTCCTCTGCTGGGTTGCTGACCACGTTGGAGATGGTGGCTGGGCACCCAGCTCTACAGATAAATGCATTTCCTGATCCGACTTCCCAGGGAGGGTCTCTCTCACCGGGTGCCCGCTCAGTGCCAGGCGCTCCCCGCTGCAGGGATGGCACCAGTGAGCAGCCAGCCTTTATTGCCCTGGTCACATGCTTCGAGTCAGCAGGTGAGACAGGTATCCATCAATTCATCACTAATGATAACGAGAGTCTGTCAACTTCTCTCCCTTCAGCTGAAGGAGCCGTCTCACTCGTTTAGGTCATTGAGTTCCTCACTGGGGCAACACCCTGTTTTCTATGCGGACACCTCGCCGCAGCGCGTGGGTTTCCCCTGGAGCAGCTCTGCCCTGCCTGCCCCGGTCAACTGATCAACTGGGTTCTTGGGGCGGAGGTGGGGGGGGTTCAGGCACTGCAGGGCTGCCGTCTGTTTGACCTGGCTGCCGTCCCTTGGGGCGGTGGGCATTTGGATTCTGCAGTGGGAGAAGGCACTCAAGGATGATTTGCCCACAGGATGGCGCGGCCAGGGGACAGCTGTCCAGCTGTCGTTGCTACAGCCACAACAGAGCGACTTGACTTGAGTTCATGAACTCGGTTCATAAAGTGGTCCCGGCTGGGCCCGTACCGGACAACAGAGGCATGCGCAGTGTCTGCGTAGAGGAGGGCGCAGTGGGGAAGGGACGCCCACCCCGGGAATTCTGGGGTCCACGTCAACAGCAAAGCACTGACCCCTTCTCGGGCTGGAGCCATGTTTGAAAATCCCCATGTTTTGAGACAGGTAGATGTGACTCCTGCCCCTGCACAGGGTCTTGGGACAAAGGGAAAGAAACACTCTCTAAAGGACATTATCCAATCACCTAGCAACCCTGGAATACGGACCGAGATTAGATACGTCCACTCTGTCAATATGAATGCATGAATTTGGTGACTGCATCTTACATGTATGTAAGACAACATCCCCACTTTTAGGGAAGACATCAAAGCCTGTCAAGACAGGCGGGCACAGTTCGTTAAACCTGCCTACCAACGACTCAGAGATCACGATTCAGATGTCTCCACACCTAGGTGCTCTTCAAACAGCTTCAGAGGCCCTGCTTTCTGGCTGTGGCAGGCTTTCCCCGCTGAAGGGGGCCTTCAGCCAACCTGCAAGGTTTACACTGCTCTGCTTGTGAGAAGTCGGCCGAAATGGAGTTTTTCTCTCCTTTAGTTTCTTTCTCGAGTCCCTCGTTGACAACAGGGGTCTCTCCGTGTTCTGATCTCCCAGGAATCGAGGGAAGATGCTTCACACCAGTCTCTCGAGGGTACCCCTCTCCTAGGTTTCTGAGCTCGGACCGACGGGCACACGTTTCCGGGCGGCCTGGTGTAGCTGCAGAAAAGCACGACCTTTCATCAACACACCCATCCAAGGGTGTGAAAAGCAGGAACTAGAAAAAGCGCACCCCCCCCCAAAAAAAGGCTTTTCACATCATGCGGATGCTGCTCTGACCAGCTGTGTGAGCTCAGGAGAGTTAACATCTGTGAGCCTGGTCCCTCCTCTGCACAGTGGACACCTTCCCAGGGACAACCTTGGAGGGTAGAGTCAGGGGCGGGATGAGAGTGTGGCAAATGTTTGGCCCATACAGACGCTTTGTAACTTACTGTTGTAGGTGTTTTTACAACATCAAGACCCAGAAAAAGACCTAATTACCATCCTATTTGCATTGTAATTTTTTTTGACTCCGTAGAGACATTAATGATCATATAGTTTTCATTAATGCAGCTGTTCTCTGTACCAGTCACTAGAAGTTACAAGTATAACTTGATTTAACCCACAGGATAGCACTCTCAGGAGGGCTTAGTAGCCCATTTCAAAGATAAGGGACAGGGAGGTGGTTGGCATTAAGCACCTAGTAGGGCCTCCGCACTCCACCAGCAAGCACTCCGGTGCGCACACGCAGATGGGGAAACTGAGGCTCAGAGAGGTAAGGCCCCAGGCGTGGCGGCTGTGCGCAGCGGCGCAAACCCGGTTCTCCTTTCCCGGACAGGACCACTTGCCCAGAATGCAGGGCAGCCGCGGCTCGTCTTTCCGCTGCGCCTGGGATGCAGGATTCGGGCTGCACAGTTAGGACTTTGAGTTTCAAAGAATTCGTTTACAAACTGCCTCTCGGGATAGGTCCGATGTGTGTCCGGGGGCGCCCGGGCCTGGGATGTCGGGGTCCCGCGTCTGGGAATCCCGGGCGGCAGGAGGACGGGTCCGGGCGCCCACGCCCCGTTGTCCGCCCGGCTGCCCTCCCCGCGCCGGTCCGGGCAGCTGCCGCTAGAGGGTCCAGCCCCGCGCCCGCGCCACGCCCTGCGCCTAGGCCCCGGCTCCGCCCGCGCTGGCGGCCGAGCGGTCCGGGCTGCGGCGGCGGCGGCGGCGGCGGGAGGAGGAGCAGGAAAAGCGGCCGGGGGAGGAGGCGGTGGAGGCGGAGGCGGAGGCGGCGGCGGGCGGGGCCGGGCCAGTTTAAAGCCCATCGAGGGGGTGGGGAGGCCGGGAGGAGGCTGGCAGGACGGAGCGGCGCGCCGGCAGCGGCTCAGCGCTCCGAGGCCGCGGACACCGCGCGGAGCAAAGTTTGCGCGCAGCTCTTCGGGCGCCTGGGACGCCCCGCGCGTTGCGCCCGCCCCGCAGGCGCTGAGGGTCGCCGGCAGCCACGCGGAGGCGGCCGGGAGCGGCGCCGCGCAGGTACGGAGTTGGGCGGGGAGCGCGGCCGCAAGTTACTTTGTGGTCGGCGCGGCGGGGCCCGGCGGGCGGGCGGGCGGTCCCCGCGCCGTCATTGTCTGTGCGCTAGCCGCCGACCCGGGGATGCCGGGCGCCGCGGGGGCGCGGCGGGCGGAAGGGCGTCGCCTGCGGGCCGGGGGCTGCAGCGCCCGGGACTCGGCCGGCGGCGCGCGAAGGCGGGGAGCGGGTTGCGGGCGCGGCGCGCGGGCCGGGCTCTGCGCGCGGGTGCCCGATCCCGGGGAGCCGTGGAGCCAGCGGCGCCTCCTGGAACCATCCCGTCCGACGCCGGCCGCTCGGAGCCGGGGAGGGCGGGGGCTGCGCCGTCAGGGCTGCGGCCGGACTCTCGGCCGCCCCGAGATTGGGCGTCTGCGCCCCTGCAGCCCCCGGTGCGCCCGCGCCGGTCAGCGGGACACTCCCCAGCCCAGAGCGGACCGGCTTCGGGATCTTTTTTTCTTTTTCTCTTTGGTTCCGTTAGTGACCCCGCTACCCGCCGCTGGGGCCTAACCCCGACTGGAGGGCTCGCGGATTAGCCGCCCGCCAGCCGTGGAAATGTGATAAGAGCCGTGCGGTTTGCAGAAGGAAATTTCTGATGCAACTCTCCGCCTTCGCTGATTGCCTCTCCAAACGCCTGCTTGGAGAAGGCCCGGCAGCATGTGCGTTATGGAAATTAGGGTATTCTCTACTTTTTATTGTGTTCGTCTTCTCTTGGGATTGGACGAAACGCCAACTTTTTTTTGGTCGTTTCCTTTGATGGAAACGTTGGGAACTGGAAGAAGAGCCACAGGTGACCGGGACAGGGTCCTGGATCCGTGGGGCCGATGCACTCGAAAGAAAGAATGCTTTCTTGCAAACGTGGTGCCCACTTTCATTCAAGAGATGTAAAGAAAAGACCCAAAACAAGTAGCGCTCGTGAGTAAATAGGCGTCATTGCACAACTTTCTGGGTGCTGCTGTTTACAAGGCCAGGCGCAGAACACTTTGTTTCTGAAAACGCTGAATCAGCCGTTTGGAGCCCCCAGCTTCAGAAATGGTGCTCTACTTAACATCGCGCTCAGTTTTACTCAGAACACATGTTCGCGCGGCAACAGGCGTTGACTGGGGTTTCCAGCACAAAGCTGGTGGTTTCTCCCAGGAGTTGACTCAGAACACCCCCACACCGCGGCCGCCGCGGCCGCTGCCACCAACACCACCACCACCAACTCCCCCCCCACCCCCCTTTCTTTTTAGAAGGAAAAATAGGTAGAAGCTAGTTTTCAACAGCAGAAGAAATTCCCACTTACAGGGATGGTGCAGTGGCTTTTAGGAGGAGGATTTTATTCAGTAAAAGACCTGAAACCAAACGTGTTTCCAGGAATGATTTAGGCGGCTAGGTTTTCCTATTATAAATCAAAACTCGAGGATTACAGCACATAGCATTTGAGGTTCTTTTTTTTTTTAAGTTTTTTTTTTTTTTAATTGGGAATACTTGAAAGACAAGGGCCACACAGGCCAATCTCCAGATTACAGGGAATTTGAGGGCAAGCCCGGGTTACACACCCAGCCAGCAAGCATGTGTAACTGAGAAGTGTGGCGGCTGATCCTTGTGTGGACCTTCAGTTTATGGGACACCTTCAAAGCCTTGTTGCTTTTAATCCCCCTACATCCCCTGATCCCCACTTTACAGGTATGAAAACCGAGGCCCAGGAGATTAAATTGGCATGCCTAGGGTCACATGGCCAGCCCATGATGGACTGTCACCAGAGCCTAAGCTATGGCAATATATATATATAGAGAGAGAGAGAGAGAGAGAGGAGAGAGAGAGAGAGAGAGAGAGTCCTGTAAGTTTAATGCTTCTGCACAAGTCCCTTTGCCTCTGAGAGGAAAATGGCCCCGAAAAGCTGCCCCGCCAATCACACACCCAGAGAACATGAGGGCTCCATGACAGTTCCAGCTGCTCACAGCTTTTCCACGGTTCCACCATTACCGCCCCGGCCATTATCAATATTTTCTTTTGTCTGTTCACTGTTTATACTTAAATACACATTTATTTTGGAAGGAAACATTGATATCCACAGAGTCATGAGTTTGATACGGCAACTTGTGTTTATTGTAATTACAGCAGTGTTTGAATAAAAAGCTGTGTACTCCCGAAGTCATTTATTTCATATCGCCAGTGGTCGGGAACTGTGTTGGGGGCAGCGTCGGATGGGGGCAAAATGCCTTTTGTTGGTGGGCCAGGAACCTGGAGTTGAGGAGGCTCCTGCCAGGGACTTGTGCCAGGCTGTGTATGGTGGTGGCCACCAGAATCGGACCCCAGGACAGCCCTGGCTCAGTGACAGTGACCGTGAGCATCCCAGTCCGTCTCCACTGGGAGAGAAGAAGGAAGTCAGAATCTAGGAGCCGGCCCTGAAGTTTTGATATTGACTCTATGTGGCTGATTCGAGACTTTACAGGGTAGAGAAACCAAACTCCTGCTTAAACACAGAGACCTCGATCATCGTGGAGCTGTGGAAGTTCTTGGTTGGCATATCGGGTAAGACCCAATGCTTTCATTAAAGGTGGCGTAATGTAAAGAATTTTTGTCCTAGGAATATTCTGCCTGAGCCTCCACTGGGGTTGGGGGGGGGGGGGAGACCCCTGCATAGTAGGAGGGGCTGGAGGAGGAATCTCTGCCTAGCTGGCTACAGGGGACTTCTGTCCTGTTTCCTGGGAAGGAAGCCTGCGTGTTTGCACTTTCTGGCACGCACCCCACGACTGTGTCACCAACCTGGAATCGCATGGGCTCCTGAGAAGAAAAGACGTGCTCTGTCTTCCCTTGAAGAGATCGGTCCGGTGTTCAAAAGTTAAATAAAACTTTTTTTCCTCGTGGAGAATTTTTTTTTTTTTTAACCTCGTCTTATTTATTTTTGCTTAATTCCAGCAGTAGGGAAGATTATGGAAGAAATTAAGACAGTCACGCTACTTGGTTTGGGTGAGACTTGGCAAACAGATGCTTTGAGGGATCCGGGAACCTTCTACAAGGGTCTGCGCTCATGGGCGTGTAACTTGGTCTCAACCGTTCCAGCAGCACGGGCTGGCGTCTAATTTGTGTTCGTATTTCCGTGGCACACTTCTGGAGAGCTGTGCCTGTCCCCAGCCTTCTCCTGCCTCTAATAAGGGAAGGGGAAATGGTGGCTGTCCTTCGAGATGGGCAACAAGAAAACCCGTGGTCTTAAGGTTAACAAAAATCATCTCCAAGGTGGAGTTGGGTGGTGTGACTTTCTGCTGTGGGGACACACACATTCCAGGGAGAGCTCCCTGTTGGCCCATGTGCTGGAGAAGGGATCAGCTTGGGAACGAGAGGGGCCTGGCGCTCCCGGGGGCTGCCCCTGTGCAAACGGGGACATTGAAGTGGCCATAACTCCTCCGTCCGGTAAGTCACGGTCTTGCTGTTGAAGTCCTGCCGGCGACCCTCGGGATGACAGTGGCCCGTTGTGACTGGATGCCGCCAGGAAACCAGAATATCGTTCCTGTTTTCAGCCATCGAAGGTATACGTGGGTTTGGGGGCAGGTATTTCCTGGGCTGTGCAGATCCCGAATTGGGGGCTCTTCCTTTGGGTTGAAGTAGCCACAGCTGATGGTGGGATTTCACATTCATGGCGGGAATGAGATCTGAGAGGCACCTGCTCCCTCTCTTTGCCCAGGGCACCCAGGAAACCCACAGCGACTAAAAGCTCCACTGTGAACCGAGTCACTTTGAAATTCAGCGGTCTGGGCAGGGGCCAGCAATGCCCGTTGCATACGGCACGCCTCCCCGATGCAACTCCAGTTTCTACTACCATTGACTGGGTCGGTGGGCCTCAGCAGCCAACCCAGCTCACTGGGAAAGCGGGAGTCATCAGGGGTGCCCACCTGCAGTGCCGTTGGGAAGGTGGGGTGCCAGCATTGTGTGAGCCCTGGCACAGGGCGCGGCTCTCCGGGAGAGCTCAGAGATGCTTGCTGGCACGTTCAGCCTTGGCTTTGAGCAGCTCCTATGCTTCAATATTCTGCTTTCTATTAATCTGCAAGGTCTGCTAGAAAGAGAACTGTGCTGTTCATACTCGGGCCTCCTGTGCTGTGCACAAGTTAGCTGCACAGAGACCTCTTGGGTTGAGGGGTCCCTGCTGTGGGCACCAGCCCCTGCGAGTGTGAGTTCTTTGACTGCCTACGTGTAACAGAGAGTTTGGATGCCTCACAGGTAAGGTCGTAACGGCAGAGGAGGAAGGCGGGACTGTGAGCCGGGTCACCAGGCTGGAGCACCAGCAGCTCCCGTCTCACCTGGGGCCGGGACTCACAAAGCAGTTGGCACAGTGAGCCGCAGGCATGCTGGCCTTCATGGTGAGTGGCATCACTGTCACCGTAGCCGAAAGCAGGGTGTGCGGCTGGGCCCCTCAACTCGTCCTTTCTCTGCAAATGGGGTGCAGGGTGGACCGCCGTCGGTCCGACCCCCTCTGTGTACTGTCCTGTGTGTCACTGTGGGGGGTGACATGGGCTCCTCTGGAAGGAAGAGAACCACGGTGCCTGAGACCCCTGCCTTCTCTCCTGTCCCGTCGTGGGGTCACCACAGCGGGGACCTCCGGGGCCACCGGCCCCGACGGGCTGCCTGAGTTCCACGGGAGGTGCTCGTGGAGTCCAGAGACCCTGTGAGCCCTCGCCGCTCTGACGAGCTGGGTCTCGGGTTCACTTCCCTGTGTTTTTAGCTTTTCATCCCTGAGACGGTCGGGCAGAGGTTTCTTCCAACCTTTTTATGACTTGAGTACTCCCTCGCATAGAAACATTTTATAATACCACGTATCTAATAGGAGTAATAATTTTAGGGTTCCCTGCCCCAGGAAACCCACACTGACCAAAAGCTGCCAGACACCGAGTAATGTTGAAATTCAGAAGTCTGGGGGCGGGAGCCTCGTGCACGTAGGGAGTGTCCCTTGGCTTAAGGGCGACGCCTCCCTCTCGATCTGGGAGCTACCGCCCCTCCCACGCCTCCCCCCAGCCCCCCAGGTGGGAGGAGGACCTGGGTGATGTCCAGAGCATTCTGTACGGCCAGCCCGGGTGTAGGGGTGTGGGTGCAAGAGAAGGCCCTTCTCTCTCCGGAAGGATTGTGCAGGGCTCTCGAGCCGGTCACCCCTTCAGCGGGCCCCGTCTCCTGCTGCTCGGGCGTGGCCTTACCAGACAAGTTCTGTCCATGGGAAGGGTCACCTGGTGTTCTAATCCCTCAGCTCCCGGGGCAGGCTGTTGTAAATATGATTTTTTTTTTTTTTTGTAATCAGAGTGATCTATGTGGCCTAAAGTGTCAGATAATTCCCCCAGAAACGAGCAGACTTATTAGCCATTTTTTTTTCTGTCTTCACGTTCCTATGTCTAAGCTGATGCAGTTCCTCCCCACCTGTCCCCTCCGCGGCCCCCACGCCTCCTGCCCCCCACTTTCCGCGCTTGGAGGGTCCCAGCCGCACCCTCCCCGTGTCCTTCCGCCTGCCCCCCACTTTCCGCGCTTGGAGGGTCCCAGCCGTACCCTCCCGGTATCCTTCCGCCTGCCCCCCACTTTCCGCGCTTGGAGGGTCCCAGCCGTACCCTCCCGGTATCCTTCCGCCTGCCCCCCACTTTCCGCGCTTGGAGGGTCCCAGCCGCACCCTCCCGGTATCCTTCCGCCTGCCCCCCAGTTTCCGCGCTTGGAGGGTCCCAGCCGCACCCTCCCGGTGTCATTCCGCCTGCCCCCCACTTCCCGCGCTTGGAGGGTCCCAGCCGCACCCTCCCCGTGTCCTTCCGCCTGCCCCCCACTTTCCGCGCTTGGAGGGTCCCAGCCGCACCCTCCCGGTGTCATTCCGCCTGCCCCCCACTTTCTGCGCTTGGAGGGTCCCAGCTGCACCCTCCCGGTGTCATTCCGCCTGCCCCCCACTTTCCGCGCTTTGAGGGTCCCAGCCGCACCCTCCCGGTGTCCTTCCGCCTGCCCCCCACTTTCCGCGCTTGGAGGGTCCCAGCCGCACCCTCCCTGTGTCCTTTCGCCTGCCCCCCACTTTCTGCGCTTGGAGGGTCCCAGCCGCTCCCTCCCGGTGTCATTCCGCCTGCCCCCCACTTTCCGCGCTTGGAGGGTCCCAGCCGCACCCTCCCGGTGTCATTCCGCCTGCCCCCCACTTTCTGCGCTTGGAGGGTCCCAGCCGCTCCCTCCCGGTGTCATTCCGCCTGCCCCCCACTTTCTGCGCTTGGAGGGTCCCAGCCGCTCCCTCCCGGTGTCCTTCCACCTCCTCATCGCTCCTGGTGACACCGCGGACGTCCCCAGGACGGCCCCGGACGCCTGGCCGAGCCTGGTGGCTCCCTGTGGTCACTCTCTGTTGTGTCGGACATTTTGTCTCTCCTGGGCTTGCTCTGGGCCTCTGCCTCGTGGTTCCTGTCCCTGACTGTCCCTCCCTACCCCCGCCCCAATCTGACACCGTTGTGCAAATGTCCTTTCACACATGCTTGGTATGTGGCCAGTTCTATCTTTCTGGAAAGGGTGGCTCCTCGGGGCCTGGTGGCCCTCGAGGCTCCAGTGGGGACGGCCCCCCGGAAATCTTCCCCCTCGGTCATCCCGGGGAAGGTGCCCTCGGCCCGGCCCTCGGGTCTCGTGACTCCTCCGCTTGGCTCCCTTCCAGAATGTGAGGGCGAACATTCCATAGTAACTTCCAAAAAATAAAAATAAAAAGAGAGTTGCGTGCAGATTTTCTGAGAGCTTGCGTGTCGGCAGAGGTCCACGGTCCACGCTCACCGCCAACGGGTCTGTCCAAGGAGTCCGTTTCCCAGCTGGGCGTCGTTTTCCCTCGAAAATTCGAAGGCCGCCATTTCGTGGTCTTGAGGCAGAACGGGCTGGGGCTGAAGCAAAGCGGGTTCTTCGATTCCTTGTAGGAAAACCTCCCAGTGTTTCCCTCCGTGTGTCCCCCCCACACACACACCCTTTTTTTTCCTTCCTTTTTTTCTTGTCTGGAAGCTCGTAGGATATTCTGTGTGTGCCTTTGTGCGGAAATCCCTTGAAGATGAGCCTTGTTGGGGGTCTACACTTACCCTGCTGGGTACGTCCAGGGCCCCTGCAAACCGGGGACTCAGACCCTTTGGGGAGGGGACAGGTTTCTGAGTTAGTTCTGTAGTGTTCTTCCCGCTCCCTTTTCTTCTCCTCTCCTTCGGGAATGGCTTTCCTGGGCCGGTCAGCTGCCTGCGCTGGCCGTCTATCTTTATCTCAGATTTTATGTCTGTTGTGTTGTTCTCGTTTGTGGAGCATAGCAACTTGACTCTGCCTTGACGAGTGGATTTTTCTCTTTCTACTTTTAATTGCTAAGGATCTCTTTGTTTCTTTTTTGTTGATGATTTCTTATTTTTTAAATAGATTATTATTATTATTATTATTATTATTATTGGGCAGCATTAGATTCATTGCAAAAAAGTGGAGTGGAAGATAAGAGATTTCTCATCTCCCTCCTGCCCTCCCCGCAGCCCCGCCGCCACGCCCCCCCCCCCCATCCTCACCCCCAACAGAGTGGGGCACGTGTGATGGTCAGTGAACCTAGGATGACTCAACACCACCCAGAACAATTCTTCTTCTTCTTTTAAGGCATACTACTCCTGCTACATAGATGCCCTTGCCTTTTAAATCTCTTTTGGCAAATAGTTTTTCTAAGTTTTTAGTTTTTTTCCCCCACCATTTCTTCTCTCCAGGTTTTACACTATTTATTAATTTTTTAAGTTTTCGTGTGTGTGTGTGTGTGTGTATCTGACTGTCTCTGGCATCCCCAGAAAGCGGAGTGGAGGGCAGGCTGCTACTTCTGCGCATGTCTGATTCGGGAAAGGGGTGGGTGTAGAGGCGGGGCGGCCCGCAGCACGGGGGAGGGTGCGCTAGGTCTTACTGACTTTTCCCTCCATCTTCCCTCAGGCTCTCCCATGTCCTGGACGGGCTGCTGGGCGCTGGGGCCTCTCAGGGCCTCTCGGGGCCTGTGGCAAAGGAAACCCTTCCGTTCTGTGACCTTGCTCTTGTCACCCTGGCAGCGAGCGGCAGGAGTCCCAGAGGGAAGCCAGATGCTCCCTGCTGTGGACTTGCTCTGGGGCCTTAGACAAGTTCACCGGTCTGCACGGTGATTTCTCCGAGATTCTCGGGGGTGGGTCCTGTGCCTCGGTGTTCTCTGCAGCGTTGCTGCGGCTGGGAGCAGGCCTTGGCTGGTCCTGATCTGCCCCGACGGGCGGACAGAGAGGGGCTTGTTGCCCCTTGTTTTGGGGTGGACACTTCCCTCGTGGCTGCTCTCAGAACCTGCCTCACCGCTGCTTTCATTTGATCGACTCGATGAAAAGAGCATGGGGTCTGATCAACAGGGGCCCTGCTCCTTCTTGGGGTGCTATCTGTTGTTCCTTCACCCTCCTTGTAGGGCGAGTGTAGGTGTCCCAGGCTGGCCTGGCCGCTGGTCCTCCGACTGCACTCGACGGCTTCTCTGTACTTCTGAATGCAGCCCCCGCTCCCTGTGTGCCTCTGACTGTGGGGCAGGGTCCGAGTCTTGTCCCTCCGTGGCTGTTCCTGTCCTCATGGCCTTTGACAATTTTCAGTTCTTCCTACTACGTTCTCTGACAGGGAAGACTATCACCTCTGCGTACTGGTCCTGTTGCTGTGTGCAAGTCACTTAATACCTCCAAGCCTTCTTTTTCATTTCTGCGCTGCAGGGTTGCGAGCGTGTGTGCAAGTGTGCGTGTGTGCACATGCGTGTGTATCTGTGTATGTATATGTAGTGACCAGCAGGTCGCTGGTGTCCCATACGTAGTGTGCTACTATTTTCCTTGCTCACTGCCATTTTTAAATGGATTTCGTTTTTCTCCATGACGTCCAGTCGTTTTCTGCCTGTGGCTTTGAGATGTAGTCTCTCCCTTGCTATTCCTGCTCTGACGTTTTAGGGAGGGACGTTAAACTAGAGCGATTCTGGACAACCAGAACCTCTTGGCTTTGGGGTCACATGGCCCCTCCCAGGTGGGGGGCGGAGGGGGGGGAGAATAATGAAGCCGGGTCACATGTCTGACTGGTGTGGGCCTGAGATTCCTGCCTCCCCCTCCCACACACACACACACAGCTCAGTGTTCTGTGTGGTTTCATGGGTAGATTGTGAGAACTATGGGGTTCTGTGAGTGGCCAGTGCGTGTGTGCCTTGGTCCATCATGGTAGAGGGGGCTCATGGGGGAGGACGGGGAACAGTGGAGGCAGCAGGGTTTTTGTTTGTTTGTTTGTTTTTTGGATTGCTATGAGAACCAGGGATGGGCTCAGGACAAAGGAGGGCCCCTCAGGGGCTTTGGGGCATGACCCCATCACACCAGGCTTGGTCTTGGGATTCCTTTGTGCACGTGGACCAGGCCCTGCTCTCCGCCCCTTCCTCTTAAGTGCCTCTGCCTTGAGGTGGAGGACTAGTCCAAGGGCAAGGGAGTTGGGGTTCTGCTTTAGGGTCCTACCCGCACATGCGGAGATTTTTTTTGGGGGGGGGTGTCCCATTGGGCACATTGGGAAGGCAGGGCTGTGTCCTAGAATTGCTGAATGGCGTTCCCGCTTCTCCGTGTTGGCGCATACCAGGCTGTGTCTGGAGGCTTCGGGATTTGGCGCTGTGCGCCGAGCGCCCGGGTCTGGAGCTGCGCGGCAGGTGGACAAGCTGAGCGGTTTCCCACGCTTAGCGCTGCGCTTGCGCTCGCGCTCGCGCTCAGCGCTGCTGTGCGCATATCGCGTGTACACAGCGACCCCGTGCGGCAAGTCCTGCACCGCGGGCGCTGCGCACTGATGCGGGTGCGTGCGCGGGCTGCCTGTCTGCTGTGCCGACCGCTTGTGGTTCTGTTGTCCCACTTGCACGGCTGCCGGAGACCCAACCCCCCCTAACTCCCCCCACCCCTGTCGCCAGGTCAGCTGCGCTGTCCCTGCTGCCTGTGTGGTCCAGCGGGTCCGAGCGCTGGGCATTCTCATAATTGCCACTCGATGTGCGCGTGCACGCGGCTACCCCCTGCGGCAAGTCCTGCGCCGCGGGCTCCGGGCACCAGTGCAGAGCGGGGCACCCGCTGTGGCGTCCGCTGTGTGGTCCAGTTGTCCTGCTATTGCCCGCCTGCTGCAGGGTCAACCCCCGCCCCCCAGGCCCCCGTCAGCGGCGCTGTCCGCGCTGCCTGTGTGGTCCAGCGGCTCTGAGCGCCGCGCGTTCTCGGAATTATCGCTCCGTGCCGCATGCGCTCGCCTCTTACCGCATGCGCGCAGCGACCCCCCGCGGCAAGTCGTGTTCCGCGAGTACACGGGTGCAGCAGCTGTGCCGTCCGCGGTGTGGCTCTGTTGCCTCACTTTTGCACGTCTGCTGGAGGGTCAGCCCTCCCGAGGTCAACTGCGCTGCCACCTCCCCCCACCCCCTGCTGCCTGTGTGGTCCAGCGGCTCCAAGTGCCGCGCGTTCTCGGAATTATCGCTCCGTGCCGCATGCGCCCGCGTCTTACCGCGTGCAAGCAGCGACCCCCCGCGGCAAGTCCTGCGCAGCGGGCTCGGGCACCGACACGGGTGCACCAGCTTTGGCGTCCGCGGTGTGGCTCTGTCGCCCCATTTTTGCACGCCTGCTGGAGGGGCAGCCCCCGCGGTCAGCTGCGCTGTTCCCGCTGCCTGTGCGGTCCAGCAGCTCTGGGTGCCGCGATTTTCGGAATCACCGCTCTCTGCTTCCTGTACCCGGTCCTACCGCGTGCGCGCAGCGACTCCCCGCGGCAAGTCCTGCGCAGCGGGCACGGGCACCGACACGGGTGCACCGGCTGTGGCGTCCGCGGTGTGGCTCTGTTGCCCCATTTTTGCACGCCTGCCGGAGGGGCAGCCCCCGCGGTCAGCCTCGCTGTCCCCGCGCCGCCTGTGTGGTCCAGCAGCTCTGGGTGCCGCGCGTTTTCGGAATCACCGCTCCCTGTCCGGCGCTGTCCGCCCGGGCGGAGTCCAGGGTCCCGTAGCCTTTGTGGATGGTACTGTCGGACGCGTTGTGTAACCCTTTCTAATCTTAATTGTTTAATATGGAATAAATAATGACTGCACCCAGATAAACCCGCCAAGTGGCAGACATTGGTGTGGGAACAGCTGGAAAAATGGACAGATAGGCACTTTGGGAAAATGGACCTTTCAGTCGGCCACAGACGAATACCAAGGCCTGCCTGGACTTCTTTTAAACCTTGATGACGTATTCGGTCTGGTAGAAAAGCCTGGGGTATCTTGTCACATCTCCTCCTCCGCCATCACCATCAAAGGACTCTATCAGAGGACTGAGGTGCAGAGATAAGATGCAGGGAGAGCCCATACTCCCTGATGGCGTTGGACTCACTGCTCTAACTACGGGTGGAGCTTTCACACCCTGGCTCTTCAGAAAAAACAGTCAGATCACCTGTTTCACACGTTGATTGTCCTTTTTATTTTTGATCAACTGCCCTCTGTCTGTTGATGGCAGGAGTCCCAGCCAGGGAGTTGCTCGAGGTCTGGGAGGCCCTACCTGCACACAGGTAGCTGTGGTGTGGGGACGCTGCTGTCTGCACTGCCCGACGGCGTCACTCCTCTCCCGGTGAGAGCGGGGTGGGCGTCTGCCCGTTGTTCTCTGTAAGTACAAAGGTGTTGACAACCATGGGGAGTTTGACTGGGTGATGACCCCAGGTGCCGGGCCTCCGAGGCTGCGCAGAAGTGGCCATGGGACCAGGCACCGCCTTTGTCTTGTTCGTGTCTGTGCCCTTGTGCTTTTGGTGTGACGTGAGTTGTCCCTGTGTTTGTGGTGGGCGCAGGTCTTAACACCCCGTCCCTTTAGCAGGGTGGGGACCCATGGTCTCTGTGTTGGGTGAAGTTAGGCGGTGGGCAGGGGAGAGGGGACTTCTGGGATTTTCCTTTCCTCTGGTGCTCCCTTCCTGGCGTGAAGGCGGTAAAAAAAGTCCCCGCGGAACAGGCACTTGTGGGAGAGTCCACCGCACGCCCACGCAGGCTCCATGGTGGGGTCTGGCGTTAGCGCGCGGGGTGCACTGAGGGGAGTGGCCTGTTCTCCTTACCGCCCCTCCCAGAACCAGTGCGGAAGGGATGATGGCGACCGCGTCGTAGGTAGGGTTTGACGCGCACCGCCCGCGGAAGATCACGGAAGGTAGAATTAATGGGAATTTCGCCCTGTTGGTTCGCCGGGGACGGTAGAAGACAAGTGAGAGTGATGTCTAGTGTCTTCTAAGGATTTCTCTCCCTAGGCACCCCCCCCCCCCCGAGCTGGGTTCCTGAACTCCCCGAGAACACTGAATCTTTTGAATCTTGGAATTTGGCGACATTTCAGAATCCATCGACGCTCAGCCCTTGTGGCCCCACGGAAGCCGGGCGGCCTGCTGGGCCGTGTGCGCTGTGATTTAGTAAGAACTTAGTCTTGGGCAACTTGCGCAGGCGACAACAGGCGCACGTTGCTTTCAGACGGGCAAGTTACATGCTGATAAAGCTAGGGCAAGACCAGGCGTGGTCGCGGTGTGACCTCTGACCCCCCTGCTTCAGAACCCCCCAAACTCTCAGGGCATAGGCCGGGGCCCCGCCCGCATCTCTGCAGCTCCCCTCTCTGTGAAGCACCCTGGTGACTCCTGCAGGCCCCGAGCTTGAGACGGGATGCTTTGTTCACCCGTCACCCCAGCTCAGGAGGACTGTGTTTTGGGGTCTGGGGACGAGTTGGGCTCCTGGTGCTCCAGTCAGAACGCTGGCAGTGCCCACCTGCCAGAACTCTCGCCTCACTGGGAGGTCAAGGGCGGGGTGAGGGTGGCGTTGGGGCAGTTTGAGCCCTGGGACCTGGGGGTCTGAGGGAATGAAAAGAGGCCCTTGTGTGGGCCTCCCTGGTTCTGTCTTTTTCATCAGACTTGAAAAAGAAGTTGGCTCAGCCCCCGGGGCTCACCCAGCACCACCCAGGGCAGGACACCGACAAGCACGCCCGGCATTTGGCATGGTCACGCGTCAGTTCCAAAGTTGGTGTGAGAGAGGCCCAATTCAGCCACGTTTCGTAGAATTTGCTGGTTGGAAGTGACCCACGAAATTCAGGTTGATCAGGAAAAAGCTCCCCTTTTCCTCCCCTGTGTGGGGTGGCTTTGTTCTTGCCCAAGCTGGGAGGGGTTCAGCTGAAGGGACAGGAAAACACTGAGAGGCAGGCCTCAGGTGGGGGAGGGGGCGGCTGAGGGGTCTGGATGAAGCCCCCCTCCCCTTTGCTTCCCTCTCCTCGTCTTTCCTCGGGCCCCTGGGGCAGGGGGTCCAGGAGGAGGGACTGTCTGCCCCGGGGCCCTCCTGTCTGCAGGCGTCTGGCAGAGTGGCAGCTCAGCTCAAGATGCCTGCCCCTGGCTGAAATCTGATACTAGGGAGGGCAGGAAATAGTAAATGTGTACTTGCTAAGTCGAAGTCCCTGCCCGAAATTTCTCTCCTTTCTGTGGAGTCTGGGAGCCAGCTTCTCCGGTGTGCCTTGGTCCTGTTGGTGGCTCGCTGGGTCACTTGCCTTTGCCTCCTGGGAGAAGAGTATTTCTTTGTTCTTTTTTTTTTTTTTTTTTCCTTTTTATTGAATGTCTTGGGGTGACGTTGGTTAATAAAATTATAGACGTGAAGGGTTTTGAGGAGGACCCTGGATGGCTCCTGACAAGGGCCTGTTCAGTCACCCGTGCGACAGATGTTTGAGAAAGCACCTTATCTTCTGCCCCTGTCCCCGTTTGTGGAGGAAGGGATGGTAAGGGGACAGATGGCAGGGGTTGACTCAACAATTAAGAAAGGGATATAAATGTATCTTTTACTTATTTTCCTGGAGGGTGGGCGCAGGCAAATTTTGGTACTGATACAAGTTAAATATTAACAGTGTTCTGAAAACAGTACTTCTTAAACTCTAGTAGGAACGGGTTACCTCCTGGAGATGGTGTTACAAGGCAGATTCTATCTAATTCGGGGCGTCCAGGGCGGAGCCTGAGACTCTGCATTTCTGCCCGCCTCCCAGGGCACGCGCCTGCCGCTGGTCAGAGAGTCACACTTCCTGTGCTGAGCTCTTTAATACGTTTCCTCCATTTTATCTCCGGTTTCTTTTACTCTAGAAAAATCCCTGAAAAGGACACTTTTCCCCTGCAAAAGCTATTCTTACTAATGCTATTACTTAACCTAGGAATTTTGCCAAGATTTTTTTTTTCTTTAGCGAATAGCCCTGTGTTGTTACAAGTGGCATTCTTTCATGTGTCCAGGCCATTCCATTTATAAACGTGCGCAGTGCCCTGCTTAGATGTTCCTTGCGTGCCCCGTGGGTTTTTATTGGGTGGTTCCTCTTTTGTGCGTGATAAGGGGACGCTTAGAGGGGTCTGAAACCTTCCGACCGTTGTCATGGTTTGCAGCTAGCTGGCCCTCCCTTCGTTTGGGGAATGCAGAGTTTGTGTTCCCCTTGGGCGCCTCACTTCTCTGGAGTCCTGCTCAATGCCTTCACCTCTCACAGACCAGAACCCCAAGAGTGAGCAACTCGGAGGGCCCCCAGGCAGTGGGAGAGAGAGATGAGTCTGATGTCCCCACCCGGGAGGCTGCCAGTCTGGGGCCCTGCCTGTATTGTTAGGAAGAGCTTTGACTTGGGTGGAGCCGGGTTGTCCCCAGATTGAGACCTGACATTCCAGCCACTTTTGTCTTTGTCTGGGAGTCGTGTGATTCGGGGTTGACTTGACGGTCCCCTCCACTTTTCCACTTTGTTAGACCTTTTTGAGAAGCTCTACCACCCAAATCCTTCCTTGGGCCATGGTTCATGGACCTCTTGGAATTTTGTGTCCTTGCCTCCCTGAGATGCTCGATACACATTGATGGACGCCCCCCCATGGGGGCTTAGGCCTCCTGTTCTCCTTTCTGAAGCATGTCCTAGGCATGTGGAAGGGAATGTCGGACCACTCAGTGCTTCCTGCAGGTTAATAGATGCTAAAAAGGTCAGGATCGGTGTACGCTGAACTACCCTTGCAGTCCATGAATAGATTCCACCTGGTCAGGGCTCTCTGATCCTTTAAGCCCGTGGCTGGAGTTGGTTTGCTGGGACTTTGTTGAGGAATTTTTGCATCATGGCCATCAAGGGTATATTGGTCTACGGTTCTGTCTTCTTGTCAAGCCTTTGGCTTTGGTATCAGGGCAACGCTTGCTTCACAGAATGAATTACAAAGTGTTCTCTCCTTCATTCAGTCTTTTGGAAGCATTTGGGAAGGGTTGATTTGAATGTTTCTTCAAGTGTTTGGCAGAATTCTTCAGGGAAGCCATCTAGTTCATGGCTTTTCTTGATCAGGAAGCTTTTGATTATTAATTTCATTTCCTTACGAGTCACAGAGCTGTTTAGATTTTGTTTCTTCGTGATTTTTTTTTTTTTTTCTTTTAGATTATGTGCTTCTAGGAATCTGTGCGTTTCATTTCGGTTGTGTCCAATGTGTTGACATACCATTGTTCATAGGATTCTCTCATAATTCTTTTTATTTCTGTAAATTCAGTGGTAGTGTTCTTAATTCCATTTCTCATTTTAGAAATCCGAGTGTTTTTTTCCCTCCTCAGGCAAGGCAGTCTAGCTAAAGGTTTGCCCATTTTTGGTTGATCTTTTCAAAGAACCAACTTTTGATTTCATTGACACCCTCCCCCCTTCATTTTCTAGTCTATGTTTCCCTTTATCATCGCTCACCTCCTCAACTCTTCCTTTGGTCAGCTTTTAGGCTCAGTGTGTTCCTTCTGTGATTCTATAAGGTGTCACTGTCCGTTGCCTGGGTCTCCCTTGGCTTTAAAGGACGCATTTACATCTGTAAAATCCCTTTCCTAATCTTGCTTTCCCAGCGTCCCCTAGTTCAGGCATGTTGTTGGGGTTTTTTTTTGTTTGTTTGTTTTGTTTTTATTTGTCTCAAGTGATTTCTTCTTTTTCCTTTGACCTCCACTGGTCTCTAAAGAGTGCGTTGATTTCTACATAGTTTCAAATTTTCCAGCTTTACCTCTGCTGTGGATTTTCTAGTTCCATTCTATTGTGGTTGGAAAAAATCCTTTTAATGACTTCAATATTTTAAAATTTGTTAAAGACTTCTTTTGTGGCCTGGCATACCATGGGTCCTTGAGGACCGTCCATATGCACTTGGAAAAATATGTGTGTTTTGCTATGATTGGGTGGAGTGTTCTGAATATATCTGTGACATCCAAGTGGTTTATAGTGTCGTCCAAGTCCCTATTCCCTCACTGATCTTTAAGGCTGTTTTCTCTATCCATTACTGAAAGTGGAATTTTGAAGTCTTCAACTCTTTTTTTTATTTTTCCTAGAACTGTCCCATTTCTCTTTCCTTGACTCTGCCAAGGTTTGCCTCCTGCCTTTTGGGGCTCTGATTTTTGGTGCATCTGCGTTTTATAATGATGATTTATTTGGAGGGGGGGCGGTGAGTTGGCCCTTTCTCAATATGTTAACGTTCTTCTTTGTCTTTGTAACGGTTTGCACTGAAGGTCTGTGCTGGCTGATGGTGGGGTAGCCAACTACTTCTCTCCGTGTTACCCCTCACGTGGAAATCGCTTTTCCATCCTTCCTCTTTCCATCCGTCTGTGTCTTGTGATCTGAAGCGAGTCTCTTGTAGACAGCGGCTAGTTGGGAGTATGTGGGGGTTTTTTCTCCATTCTTCCAATCTCTGCCTTTCGATGGGAGGGTTTAACCATTTACACGTAGTTACTAATAAAGACGCAGCACTGCCATTTTGGTGTGTGTGTGTGTGTGTATCTTAGAACTTTTTTGGCCCTTCATGTTTCTAGGATTCTCTTCTTACAGTCACCCTTGCGCTTTAAGGAGGACTGCTTCAATGTGAACATTTGCAGAATAAGTAACACATGAGAACTTTTCACAAAACGTGGAAACCCCAGACGGCTGTTAGTTGGGGCTCTTGACATCCCTGTCCTGCTGCTGTCGCTCTGGTGGGGGTGACGGAGAGGTGTCTGCATTTTCCCACATAACTCCCGAACCTGCTTGGACAAGATGCCACGCTGCTGCTTCAGAAAAGGGGAGAATAAGAACTTGACTGGGTGGTGGTGAATTCCTTACCCTCCTGAGCACTGAGTTTCCCAGCGTTGCCTTTGATCTCAGGACAGCCCTTCGAGGGAGGAGGGAGAGCAGTGTCTTCCTCTTGTCGAGGAGGAAATGGGACCTCCTGACAGTCCTGATTTTTGTTGTTGTTGTTGTTCAGGGTCGAATGGGCAGTAGAGGAAGAGTCAGAACTAGTCTCTCAGGCCTTTGAACCCCCAAGTCATGGGCTCCTCACTCCCGAGTGCAGTCACGAAAGGAAGAAGGTGACAGGGAGTGGTCGTGTGTTTCCACCGGCAGCCCACTAGCTCAAACACGTGGGAAAGGACCTCGTTTAAGGATGTTGAGTCTTTACTCTCAGGGTTTGTAAATGTTAAAGAAAATTGTAAGTCGGTTCATTTCACAGTGGCCCCCTCCAACACACACACACACTCATACACACATACACACTCACTCACACACATACACACACACTCACACACACACACACCCACTCACACACACACATACACACTCACACACACCCACTCACACACACACACTCATACACACACACACATACACACACTCACACACACTCACACACACACTCACACTCACACACACACACTCACACACACACACTCACACACACACACATACACACACTCACACACACACTCACACACACACACTCACACTCACACACTCACATACACTAGGTCTTTAATGCCCTTTTCCTGGGGAAGTTTTCCTGGGATTTGTGGGTTCAGAATGGTCTAGAAGCTGGGAACTTTGGAAACACTGGTGATAGGATTTTGTCCTGTGTTGTAACCTAGTATCAGTTCACCTTTGTTTCCGGTGGAGGTGGACAGACACCTCCTGGGGTTGAGTGTTTCAGCAAAGGCCTTGGGCTTTGGGGGTTTCGAGTGGGTTTCTGGAGGCAGGAAACTGGTGGTGGAAACCACGAATCTCACAGTTTTACACTATTTTCACTTCTCCAGACGTGGGGGATTGTTGGAAGTGGTTACCCCAGTTTGTCAGCAGCCCCCATCACAACCTCACTTGGGCCCTGTGGCTTCTGTGCTGGGTTTTCGGGGCTCACATGTGCCGTTAGAATGGATTCGGTGTTTTAGAAACCTCTCAGGGTGGAATTGGGCTTCCCGAGGATGAGCACCCTACGTTCAGCGCCCCGGTTCCTCCCGTCACCCCTGCAGGGCGCCGAGTCTTAATGGATAGAAGGAGCAGGTATTATGACGGGCCTTGCCCCATTTAGACGAGTAAATCTCACGTTCTCAGGCCAGAAATAGATCCCCTCTCCCCCCGTTAAGCGTGTGCTCAGTCCTGGGCGTGGTAATCCTGCAGCCTGCAGTGTGGGGAGACACAGCCACGCTCTGTGTCCCGCAGAGCCAGAGCGTCCTGCCGGGGCTGCGGGCTGCGGGCTCAGGGCCCACATGTCAGTCACCCAGCAGCAGAAACAGAAAGCAGCACTCAGCCTCCGGAATCACATGCGTTGAGAAGACCTGCGTTCTCTCCGTGGGGGGCTCTCATCCCGGGACCAGCGCTGATGTGCGCTGCAGAGCTGGGGCCCTGGTTTCACCCTGGCGAGAGGTGGGGGGGCGGATGGTGACACCCTCCCCTGGGTCTGTGAGGGTCAGAAGCCCCAGGGAGGCCGGAGCTAGCACTGTGCTCAGAACTGGAAATACTGGCCGTGTGACAATCCCTCTGACTCGCCCCTTTGGGTGGCTTCCTCTGGAGGCAGGAAAGAATGTTCTGAACGACTTGCAGACGTGCATCTTGCCAGAAGCATGCAGGACAGGCCTTTGGGCCGCAGAGCTGAGCTGCTCCTCAAGGTCACCACCCTCCGGGGGTCCCCTGCTCAGAGCTGCCCTCGGAATGGAACGCCGTCCCCAGTGGTTCTGGTCGGGGACATTTATTTACATGGGCCGTGTCTCGGGTGAGAAGTTCTGAAACGTGATTAAGAAAATATTTTTTCTGAACGAGGACAGTCTCCTATGCTTTCTCTGCACAGCTGCGTGGGCGGCTGCTTCAGTGTCCCCGGGTGATGGCCCAGACTCAGACTGCCCTGGGGTGCACGGCCAAGTCCTCGAGGCTGGCCTGGTCTGGGTTCCCCAGGGAGGACACCCCCCACCCCGGGCTGGGTCACACACACACTGTGGAGGCTGCAGTTCTCACACTTTTTGCTCCCAGGCCCCCTGGAAACTCTTAAAACTTGACTGAAGGTCCTCAAGAAGCTGTGTTTCTATGCAGCCATCCGTGTAGGCATGTGCCACTTGAGAAGCGAAGGCGAATTTAAAAACAAAAAATTTGTTCCCCCAGGAAAGGGAATCATAATAAACAACATTATATGTAAACATAAGTCAAAGTCACAACTTTTAAGGAAAAACAACAACTATTTCTTTTTCGAGTCAAAAAAAGCTTAGGAGAAGAGGGAAGGCCAAGTCACAGTAGTGCCTTGTCAGAGGTCCCCAAACTTTTTACACAGGGAGCCCGTTCACTGTCCCTCAGACCATTGGAGGACCGCCACATACAGTGCTCCTCTCACTGACCACCAATGAAAGAGGTGTCCCTTCCCGGAGTGCGGCGAGTGGCTGGATAAATGGCCTCAGGGGGCCACATGCGGCCTGCAGGCCGTAGTTTGGGGACGCCTGGCCTTGATGGTGATTTTTGTCACTGACGGACCCTGTTGCCCCCCTCCCCCCCAGCACGTGAGGGTCAGTCCAGGCTGGGATTGCCAGAAAAAGAGCTCATGAAGGAGTGGAGCCCCTCACTGGTGAAGACGGGTGCCCGCTTGTCTCTCGTGACAGCTGTAGCTCGAAGGGACCCCAGGACCGCTGGTCTAAGGTCGTTGAGCCCCAGATACGGTGAGGACCACGCCTGCAGTCCTCCACCACCCTCCTGTGCCTTCTTGGGCTAAACTAGGAAGGCGACCTGGAAGTGCAGAATGCCAGAAGCCAGGTGCCCCCTTGGCAGGACTCAGTGGAGGCAGTTACCTGAGCAGGCTCTGAGCCGGGGGGGGGTGGGGAACGTGGGGTGAAGGCCGCCGCACCGTGAGCGTGGATGGGCCGCTGGGCGGGGCCGGAGTCTGGGACGGTGATGTTCGGGCGGTCCCGGGTCATCTGTGCCCAGACCTTCTTGGTGTTGGCTCCCCGGCGTTTCCAGCCTCGGGTTCCTTTTACTGGGGGGGGCACCAAAGAGTCTCTAAAGGAGACCGTGACGCATGTCTCACCCCACGTATGCCACCCAAGAGCAGTTGGGGACCTTGGAGAATTAATCAGCAGAGCCCAGGAGGACAGAAGAGGTGGCCAGTGATTCCCACCGCCTGCCCGAGGCATGGAGGGGCCCTGGTGGTGTCGCAGACCGCAGGACCCTGGGGCGGGCCGGAGCTGACCTGCGGGAAGACAGACCAGATAGAGATGGAGGGACTAGTTCGTCTTCCCCGTGGGACCTGTTTTTTCTCAGGCAGGTTGAGCTGTTGGCACTCACAACACCAGGACGCAAAGTGCGGGGGGCGGGGGGTGTTTTTCCTCCTGACCACAGTTCTCCATCGTCTGGACACCAACTGGGTGTTCCTGACAACTCCACTCCATTCTGCACACCATCTGCCCGGAGCTGGCCGCAGATCCCGCAGGGGAAGGGCTCCGGACGGCCCAAGACTGCCTCACGGCAGACGGCAGCCGGAAGTCCCTGGCCACCTTGCACTCCTGACCAACCGGGTTGTAACCTGGGGGAGGGGGTGGCGGTGGGGGTCCCTCAACCCCCTTCTCTGGTGCGATTGATCGTGTGACCGAATGGTTTCACGGGATTCAGGAAGGCACCTTACTTATGTTTATGGTTTTATTTCGAAAGATAACAGTTCAGGGACGGCCGTGTGGAAGGAGAGGCCCAGGGTGGGAGTGGGAGTGGGGGACGCAGGGGACTTTCTGTGCCTTCTCCAGATGAACCACCCTCAGCAGCACCCCGAAGGCTTCTCCTCCAGCCTGGAAGCTCCTCTACCTGTTTATTTATCTCTTTACTTACTTTTATTTATTCTATCTTTTTTTTTTTTTTTACGGAGGGGTCATTACGTGGGCATGATGAACTCGGCGGCCGCGGCTGATGAGGTCAGCGGCCCCCTCCCCTCCCTTATCTCTCTCTGGCGGTCATGGGTCGCCCTGTCACGGTGCCTTGATCTTTTGTCCTCACTCTGAAAATTCCAAGGGTTTTAGGAGCTTTTCCTTGAAACGGGGGCAAAGACCAAGCCCTCGTGCCTCTCCGGGGCAGGGGGAGTGAAGGGGGGAGGGGAGGGGACGGCAGGAACACGTTATCTGTATCTGCAAAGAGACGCTGCCGCCTCAGGAGCTGACGCAGGTGGTTTTCGTCAGAAGGGAGGGAAGATTCCTGAGTGTCCTTGTCAGGTCTTAGCAGGAGCCGCCCTGTCCGCGGAGCCCGCTGACCTCCTGTGAGTGTGTGGCGTGATAGCTCTGACCTGCGGAAGGAGGCGGCGGAGGTCGGAACATCTGATCTGAACAGATCGGGATGAACGTCAGTCATCTTGGTGGACGGCCCTGGGGCGGTTAGTCTGTTGGGACTGTACTGATAGCTCCTCCCTGGCCAGGAGGAGGGGGAGGGGGAGGAGGAGGAGGAGGAGGAGGAGGAGGAGGAGGGGGAGGAGGAGGGGGAGGAGGAGGAGGAGGGGGAGGGGGAGGAGGGGGAGGGGGAGGAGGAGGAGGGGGAGGAGGGGGAGGAGGAGGAGGAGGGGGAGGAGGAAGTAAGGGAGCCTGGGGAGCCCGAGTCAGCTTCTGGGGGAGGGAGGGAGGGAAAACCCCTCACTGCTCACGGAGGCTCCAGCCCTGAGTGAGGATCAGGGTCTGTTCTGGGGGAAGCCCTCCCTCCTCAGCTCAGGTGGCCTCCTGAGACTGATTTGCTGGGGACACCAGCCACCCCTGGGGAGTGGTGGTCCCTGAGGCAGAGAAAGCAGAGGTAGGATTGTCTTTCAAGTACAACTGTCCTGTAGGTGGGCAGGCAGGGGCATGGGGTGGGGGTGGTCTTTGGGGCGCCTGTACCCCAGGAGTGGAGTGATTTTGATAATGGACCATTTTTAGGGCGGTCATAGCCTTCAAACACGGTTGAGTCTGTTTCCCTTCGGTTCAGGGAAGAGGAGAGAGAAGTCTCTCACCCAAGCCGTGGGCCAGGCCCCGCCTCACTCAAAACCACTGCAGCCTGAACAGTGAGTGACATTGTGTGTGTATGTGTGTATATATATACATACATACATACATACATACATATATATATATATTTTTTTTTTTTTTTGCACAAGCAAGAGTGTCCTCACGTCCCTACCTTTTCAATCCTCTTTTTATTTTATTTTATTTTATTTTGTTGACTTCCTAAGGGAAGGATGGAAAAAAAAGCAAAAGAAGTGGAAATCGCCCGGCGTTTCTAGACGCCCGTCGGCACAGGGCCGCGTCCGCCCCTCGGTCGTGTCCATGTGACTCGCTCAAGCACTTAATGGGCTCATTGTTTGAGGGACAGGGCAGTGATTTCTCTGGAATTCCTAGAAAAGGGCGGGAGAGCCAGAATTTGGGCAGAGGGAGGATTCAGTGCTTGAGGCCGGCTGGCCTGGGACGAGGCGCCAGGTTTTCGGGTGGGGGTGGGGGTGGGAGGTCAGGAGAAGCCTCCCCCCACCCGGGGCCAGTGGTCTGAGACGCCCAAGGGAAGCCCTTCTTGCCAGGAACTCCAGGTCTGGAATCTCGGGAGGAACCCACGCCCCTCCCCGCAGCACGGCCCCCCCGGCGCCCTCCCTGCGGGCCAGCCTTGTGCATGGGCTTCTGGATCCTTCTCTGCCTAGAGGTGGTGACAGGCACACTGGTGTGTCCCTGTTCCCTCTCACGCCCGCCCGTGTGGCTGGCCTCCCTCCTCCCCGCACGCAGCTTCTCCCCCCCTTCCCCGACGATGGACACATGTTCCCTCCTGCCCCCTCTGTCCCTGAGAGGCGCCTTTGGGGACCCTGAATCCTCCAGTCCTCCCAGGCCACTGGCTGGGGACCCCGTCCCTCTCTCCTTTCACGGCTGGGGGAGCTGAGGCCCACGCTGGCCGGGGACCCCGTCCCTCTCTCCTTTCACGGCTGGGGGAGCTGAGGCCCACGCTGGCCGGGGACCCCGTCCCTCTCTCCTTTCACGGCTGGGGGAGCTGAGGCCCACGCTGGCCGGTGCTCCGGGCTGTGCCGTCCGTCCCAACAGGCTGAACACCCTCGTCCTGAAAGTAGGGATTTGTTGAATGTCTAAATAGTCACTGTTATTACTCTAAATATTTGGTGTGAGAAAGCTAAACAGAAGGGAAACTTTATGTTAACTCAGGAATTTCTGGAAGATATCAAAGATACTAAACCGAGATCAAGAGGCCCTTTCTGAAATATTTTGGAAGTACGTTGAGACTTTTTTTTTTTTTTGACCGAGTTCGTCTGTTCTTTAACATTTCAAGTTGATGGTCGCGTCTGGCTATAAAGCTGTGAGTAGGGCAGAGAGAGAAGGAGAGAGAGGAAGAGCTTCCTTGCTCTGTAGTTCAGTGTGCAGAGCTGGGCAGGAGGCAGGAAGTCTGTGGGTGTGCCCAGGGTCCTCAGGGTGCCCAGGGTCCTGGAGGTGCCCAGGGTCCTCAGGGTGCCCAGGGTCCTGGAGGTGCTCAGGGTGTCCAGGGTCCTCGGGGTGCCCAGGGTCCTCAGGGTGCCCAGGGTCCTCGGGGTGCCCAGGGTCCTGGAGGTGCCCAGGGTCCTCAGGGTGCCCAGGGTCCTGGGGGTGCTTGGGGTGTCCAGGGTCCTCAGGGTGCCCAGGGTCCTGGTGGTGCTCAGGGTTTAGGGGTGGTCAGGGTCCTCGGGGTGCCCAGGGTCCTGGAGGTGCTTAGGGTGTCCAGTGTCTTCGGGGTGCCCAGGGTCCTGGAGGTGCCCAGGGTCCTCAGGGTGCCCAGGGTCCTGGAGGTGCTCGGGGTGTCCAGGGTCCTGGAGGTGCTCAGGGTGCCCAGGGTCCTGGAGGTGCTCGGGGTGTCCAGGGTCCTCGGTGTGCCCAGGGTCCTGGGGGTGTCCAGGGTCCTGGGGGTGTCCAGGGTCCTGGCTGTGAGTGCTTGGTGGGCCGTGGGGTGCCTGCAGCCCACCCTCTCCTGTGTCTGTGGTTGGTCCTGCTGTTTTTGGAGAGGTCTTAGTAACTTTTCAGTTCATCAGGATCCACAGTGATAAGGTCTTGGCTCTGATGACTGTCAAAGCCCAACATTCACTGTCTTGAAATGAGGCAGAGATGGCTGACAGGGTGACCCGCTCCCCAGACAACCCCCAATGCCATTGCTCATTAATTACAGATTCACGGTGTGGCTCATTAGGAAAAGGCAAACCTACTCGCTTTGAAGGCAGATGCCTGAAACAGGCATTGGGAAGGAATCCGGAGCTGGGGGTGGGCGTGAGGGAGGGGGAGGGGGAGGGGGGGTGGCATTTGTGCCAGAATGCAAGAAAAAGATTCGTTTCTCTGGGAACCACGGGGACACCTCACGACAACAAGGACCAGAAGCGAGGTGCAGTGATAGGCTGACCTTGTAACCCTCCTTCCTTTGCTGACATCCAGCCCGTGATCCTGTTGGAGACCCTCGGATGTGTGTGACTCTTCCCCCCCTGCCCCCCCCCCGTTTTAAACTTGTGGTCAGAATGTCGACAGCTTTCCCTCGACACAGGACCGCGGTCACGCTCCTGGGACGTGCCCGGTCCTCCGTGAGGCACCGTGAAAGCCAGGTACCCCTCGCAAAACGCCCCAGCACACACTCGGGTGACTTCACGCTTAGAGCAGTCACCTCGGCACGCCTCACGGGCGACCTCTTTTTTTTTTTTTTTTTTTTTTATCCCTGAAGGACCAGCGTCCCCCTCTAAACCTCAGGGAGGCTTTCTGGCGTGCAGACGGACGGCTCATGTGTGTAGCACCTGCCTCTGGGAGAGTGGTCGGACGGGTCCTGGTTAATGGTCACCAGTGCTTGTTGAACATTTACTCTGTGTGAGAGAGACCTGAGCCTTTCTGTGTGTGAGCTCATTGTGTCCTCCTGAGAGCCCCCCGGGGAGAGGGAGAGGGAGAGGGAGAGGGAGGGAGAGGGGGCGTGATACCATTTTCAGGTAGACCTGGGGGTCCGGACACTGAGGCTCAGTGAGTTTGATGACCCACTAAGGTGGTGGGGGCGGCATCAGGAGACAGCCCCGGCTTTCCGGTTCCCAGCCCACGTGGCCCGCGGGACCTCCTGCAGGGTTTTCTCAGGGCCTCCACAGCAGGCAGAGGTGGGCTGGTTTCACTTTCCTCGTCAATGGTCAGTGATTAGGAGAGGTTGGCTCCTGATAGTCAGGACCTCGTGGAATGTGTCTGTTCCCTACCGGGGACCCCACTTCATGAGTGGGGACTGGCTCAGACACACAAAGACGATGTCACGGAGGCAGTGTGTTCCCTGAGAGCCCGCCTGAGTCCCCGAGTGCGTTTTGTTTATGGACACGTGGAGACTGAGTGGCATTCGACCACGATGTGTTCAGCTCCCCAGGGGACAGGGGCTTTCTCCTCATTGCCCAACAATTGCCCCACAGAGGCACCAGGACCAGGGAACAGGAGGGAAGTGCCCAGCTAACTGAAATGTCCCCTCCAGCAGGTTAAGAGCTGGCTCTGGTTCCCCCCTACCCCCTGCACACCTAGGACAGCACCTCGGACCCTCAGTCAGGAGGAGTTGGATAAATGCATCAAACAAAGGCCACGGTGGGGATTCACCGGCCAGCCTCCCCCTCTTGAACGCGAGGGCCGCGTGAGGAACACCATTCTGTGTCCCGTGGACTTGGCTGAGGACAGCCTCCAGTACTTGGGGCTCAGAGCCGGTCTGAGATTCAGGAAGGTCCCAGCAGGGTGGGGTCAGGGCTGCCATCTCAGACGATGACACTCTAAAGCAGGGGTCCCCAAACTACGGCCCGCGGGCCACATGCGGCCCCCTGAGGCCACTTATCAGGCCCCCGCTGCACTTCTAGAAGGGGCACCACCATCTCATTAGCCAAAAGCAGGCCCATAGTTCCCATTGAAATACTGGTCAGTTTGTCGATTTAAATTTACTTGTTCTTTATTTTAAATATTGTATTTGTTTGCGTTTTGTTTTTTTACTTTAAGATATTTGCAGTGTACATAGGGATTTGTTCATAGTGTTTTTTTTTATAGTCTGACCCTCCAACGGTCTGAGGGACAGTGAACTGGCCCCCTGTGTAAAAAGTTTGGGGACCCTTGCTCTAAAGAATGGGGCCGATGAGCTGGGGGGGGGAGGACGTGAATGATAGGGTAAACTTGCCTTGCAGGGGGACAAAGGTTGGGGTGGTCCATCCTGCCTACCTTGGGCGCTTGTGGGAGGGGCTGCAGGCAATGGGTTGGAAGGCCCAGATGGCTTCCCTTGGCTCCCCTGGCCTCCTGTGACGTCCGTCCCTGCAGTCAGCTGACGTGGCAGCTAGAAGCCTACTTAACCTACACTGTCTTGTTCTGTGCTTTGAAAATTCTTTTAAATGATCAGCTTGGGGGTGAAAAAAAAAAAAAAATATATATATATATATATATATATATATATTCTCTTATGTCTGTTTTAAAAAGCTTTTTTGCCCTGGGTATGGCGCCTCGAATTCACCTCTGTCTGTACCAGTTCAGTGCGGGTGGTGACGGCCTTTTTGACTGTTCGGCCTTGGAGTCCGGCACGATGCTGAACCCCGGGAGGGAGCTTTGGTGAACCCCGTCCCTGGGACTGGAAGGGGGTTCTCTCCTGGGTCCTCTAGGTCAAGCTAGGGGACCACCAAACACACAGAGCCTGAGCAGGACCCCCGACAGGTACAGCCTGTACGGTTCCCACTGGTCGGAAGAGCCTTTCCCTGCAGGAGGAGGGCCTGTTAAACATTGATCACGGAGAGATCGATAGATGCGTGACCTTGCAGGCCGAGCTTCACAATGGACCCTTTATCTCAGTGTTACTGCGGGGTCCCCCCACCCCGGTCTTCACTCATTCCCCGTCTTCGGTGTCATTCGGAATCTCACGGGAAACAGGGTGGTGTCTGTCTCCCTCCTTCCCCTGGGGCAGAGAGTCACAGCCGAGCTACACGGCCCCTTTGGTTCTGCAGGCGGGAGCCACGCGTGTTAGACTCCTCCACGCGGTGTCACGTCTCCTCCGTGCTGGGGGGGGTCCCCTGGGTTTCTGTGACAACACGCTCCCCTGTCTGGTGTGCGGACCCCGCCGTCTCCCCCTCCCACTCCCCCGTTAGCTCAGTGTTTCTGCCGCCCACTTCCTAGCGCTCTCGGCCTCACCGTCCTTTGCGTGACGTTTCCTAGTCTCCTGGGGAAGTGCTCGTAGTGTTTTTGCCTCATTGCGGGGCACGTGGCCGGCCATCAGCCCTGTCCTGATGCCGTTACCTCCCTGGACTGTCCCAGAAAGCAAGGCTCGCACGCTCGCACGCACGCACGCTCGCACGCACGCACGCTCGCACGCACGCTCGCACGCACGCACGCACGCACGCTCGCACGCACGCTCGCACGCACGCTCCCACGCACGCACGCACGCACGCTCGCACGCACGCACGCTCGCACGCACGCACGCTCGCACGGCGGTGTGTCTCCGGCCCGGAATCAGGCCGCATGGCAGGATGCCCACCAACACTTGATTGAGTTGTTCACTGGGTTGGGTTCAGAAACACTGGAGTCCCAGCACCTTGTCCCCTTGATGTCCCCTTGATGTCCCCTTGATGTAAATCATGTAGACATCACAAAACTAAGAGAGAAGAACAAAAGGACATGGGGGGGGGGGTTGCCCTGCTTGTGAGGCCCTTCGAGGTGGAGCCCTTTCTCTGCCGTTCCTTTCCAAAGTGTTGGTCATCCTGGTGGAAGAGCATTTGTGACAGCCGCCCCGAACACTGTGTGTCCCCGTCCCCCCCCCCCCGGCCGGGCTTCGTGCTGCGGTCAGCTGCCTAGCTTTTCTCACTCGGGCTACGACGGTTCTGGTTCTCGGTGTGAGAGGTGGCTTTCAGTCGTACCCTGGGCATCTTGGGTGTGTGTGGCGAGGTCCTGTTTAATCTGAGCAGCCACAGGCAGGTGTGGGAGTGGATGTCTGCAGCCCGCTAGGCCCTGCGGACACCCACCAGGGAAGATGGGGTGCTGGTTGGTGCACACCACAGCTAAGTCAGTGGGTGGGGGGTCAGCTCCTCCTTGGCCCCACTCAAACCTCCCCAGAACTCTGCAGGGGTTGGGGGGGGGGACTCAGCGTCCCTCTGGGCCCCCCGGGAGCAGGGTGTGTGTGGGAGGAGGAGGCACAGGGGCCCCCAGGCACAGCCTCCCCCCACACGTGTGGGGGGGACTCAGCTCTCCCTGGGCCCTGCAGGCGCGGACAGTGGGGGAAGGGGGCCCCAGAAAGAACAGCTCCCTCTGCCTCTCCTCTCCTTCCCTCCGAGCTGCCAGGAGGGGTGGCGGCTGAGCTCCCCACTGTACCCCACTGGCCTTGCCCCTGCAAGGGAATCCGGTGTCCGCCTCCACCAGATGGGAGGTAGAACCCAGCTCCTGCTTGGTCAGCAAACACCACCCCAGGGGATCTGAGTGTGGTCACCTGCTTCTGCCAAGTCAGGGGCCGGGGAGGGCTGGACGGGCCGGGAGGGGGTGGAAAATTAAGCTCCCGCCTGCCCGCCCTCCGGGCTGCAACCAGGATGGGCGGGGCGGTTTTTCCGACTGTGCTGGGCGGGAGGAGAGGGGGTTGTGCAGGAGGTTTCTGGTTCAGTAGACCACCCTTTCCCTGGCCCTTTGTTGGTGGGGGAGGGGAGCACGGGGTGGGGGCGGGGGTGGGGGGGCAGGCTCCGCGAGGCTTTTCTTGTCTGAGCCTGTGGGTGGTTCCTGGTGGAGATGCCTGCAGTGTCCGGGGCCAGGATTTATAGCAGGCGATAAGGAAAGGCCGCGACAGGAAGACGCTCGGCCTGGCCTCCTCCTCCTCCTCCTCCTCCTCCACCTCCTTTTTTTTTTTCCAAACATTTTTTTCTCTACATTTTTGTGTTAGATGTATCTCCGCCTCGCTTATGGCTCTGCTGCTCTCACAAGCACCGTGCTTGTAACAGGAGGCTCTCCTAAGTTTCTTGATGTGTAACTTCTTTTTCAGTCTTTTTCTTTTCTCTTTTTCTTCCTTCTTTTTTGTTTCTTTCTTTCTTTTTTTCACTACCTCGCTCGCAGTGACGGCTCTGCCCTCCTCCTTCCTCTCTGGTGGGTGCACACTTCTGTGCTTGGTGTGTTGGTGAATCTCGCCCTTGGAGGGGCCCCCGGGGGGGTGTCCTCCCGGGCGTTCCTGCGGGCACGAGGCCGTGCCTTCGAGGGAGTACGTCTGTCCCCGAGGCCTTGCCAGGCCCCACTCCATGGCGATGAGTCAGCCTTGTGTGTGTGTGTGCGGCGGCTGACTTCGGACAGAAGCACACGGGGCACGGGATGGCATGAAACACCGACCGGTGGGAGAGCGTGTTGTGAAGCAGAGGCTTGTGGGACCCCAACTCTGCGCGTCCCCCGCCCCGCCTCCCCGCCGGGCCCGTGGCTTGGAGTCACCGGGCCACCGTCTGAGGTGACCTGATGGGATGTGGCTGCCACAGATAAAGAGAGCGGACTGTCCCACGTCCTCAGTCCCACAGAATCCCCTGAGAGCCCCTTCTCCCTGGATAGGCCTCTTGTTAATAAAATAATAGTAATAAAGCAGTGTGAGGTGTGACAGGAGCACACGGGAGCACACACACGGCTGGCGGAGCTGGGACACCAGCCCCACCGTCACGCAGGGGAGCCCGTCGGCCCCAGGAGCTCCGCCCGGCCTCGGCCGCCCCTCTCCCAGCCTCCCCTGGGCTGCGTCCTCTCAGGATGCCCCGAGTCGCATCTCACAGGCAGTCGCCGCAAGCCTGTCACGTTATTTTGTCCGGCCCCCTTCGCCCGGCCTAACGATTCCAACGTGAATTCTGCGTCGAAACGAAACGGGTGGCCCCCGATGAGCCATTCCTTTGAGTGGTCCCGTTCCCGCCGGTCCCCCCCTGTTGAGGGACGTTTGGGTGGTTTCCAGGTTTTTGCTGTTTCCGGCCGGTGGCTGGCAGCCGCGTTCCTCCCTGCACCTTTCCACGTGGCGGGAACGTGGTCTCCTTCCGCCCCGCTTCCCGGATCCCACGGCCCCCGCGGAGGTCCGGGCCATCCGATCCGAGAGCCCTGGTTGTGGGCCCAGCAGACCCCCGGAGCTCTGGTCTGGGCTGCAGCCAGGGCAGGACGGATCGGGAGGGGACGGCGGAAACCTTCCGGCCTATACCAGCGTAGGGACCAGCGGAGAGGGGTGCAGTGAGGAAAGGTCTGGCCGAATTGTGTTGTTACTTTTGTGTCTCTGCTCTGTATCCAGTGTCAAAGCTCATTCAGCCTTTCCGGTAAGTTTTACCTGTGCGTGGTACCAGCAGCACCAAGCAAGAGGGGTGACTGATGGCCATCCTGGATGTCGTGCAGAGGACTTGCGGCCCTGGCCCCTGCCGGTCCCCACGCCCCCCCCCCCCAGGCAGCAGCGGGCGTGTCCCCGTGGTGCACGGCCGTGGGGCGCCTGTGTGCCCCTCCATGTGGTCTGTCGGCCAGACATTCCAACTGTTGTCAAGAAATAGATTTTCCTTTTTTTTTCTCCCTCCCCCCCCCCCCAGAGTGGGACTGGCTGGCGACAGTGCTAAGAAGGAGGAGCAGGACCAGCAGGTGGTCACGGATCCGGCCACGTTGAAAGGAGGATTGATTTTTTTTTTTTTTTTTTAGTTACAGTTGCACTTAGAGAAGATGGAGGAATGTAACAACATGTGATGAGATTTATGATAAGAAGGACAGACGCGGAGCAGCTCCACGCAAGGCATTTGCTGCTCCCGGAGCCAACAGCTGGGGCCTGACCGTGGGGGTGGGGGGCGGAGGGCGGTGGGGGGGGGGGAGAAGAGGGGACGTGTGGAGCTGTTCCCTTTCTTTGTGCCGTGGAGGGTTAGTTTGACCAATTACGTCACAGAGGAGCGAGTCAGTGTCCGAGGGTCGGGTTGGGGGGGGGTGGTCGCGTGATGGACGGGGATGACTTCATCGGGAGATTATTACTGCCTTGGTTCTTGCCGTGCTTACAACCAGTGGGGGAAAATATTGCTTTGAAAATGGCAGGCAAACTTCAGGAAGGGAAAAAAAAAAACCCCTCCTGGAGTTATATATAGCGTGTCTGATCGTAGTGCGGCCGGCCGAGACACAAATCTCGCTTTGTTGGGGGACAACACAACCTCAAGCCCTGTTTTATTTTACCGTGCAGTCAGGAATTCTGGGTGGGAAAATTGCTTTTTGATACAAACTAGGTTTCCGAACACCTAAAACCTCGGAGTTTGAAGAACTTCTCACGTGGCCTGTCGAGCTGAGCGTAAACCCGTTCGACGTATTTTAAGCGAGAAAAAGCAGAGGGGGGTGTTTATGTGTTTTGTTTTATTTTATTTATTTATTTTTTCAGTGTGTTTTCATTGAGCCACCTCTCCCTGAAGTAGGAGCTGGGTCTGGCCTTCCCTGACGTGAAAGAAACGTCCGCGTAACTTGGCCCCGTTTGGGCACGGGTCTTTCCCGTCCATAAAGCAAGAGTTCTGTGTCCATCTGAGTCTGTGTCCAGAATGGATATCGTTACGGTTTTCCCTGACCGGCCTCTCCTCCCAGAGCTCCTGGTCCAACAGTCCCCTTCCCAGCCACGATGTGACATGTGGGTGTTCTTGAGAGCCCAGACCACTTCCTCGCCTCAGGAATGGCGCAGAAGGAGGGACAGGACAGCACACGGTGACACTGGACTTGGAAGTTGCCTGTGCACATGCCCAACACAGGGCCTCCCCCTCCCCCGCCCCGTGGCGCCCTGGGCATCTGCTCCTGGCTCCCCGCCCCACCATGGGGCCCCGTCCGTCCTGTGACGTGTCCCGTGCTCCTCATCTCTATGGTTTGTGACTCCACCCCATCTCCCTCCTCCACATCCATGGTCCAAGCTCAGCCACACACCCACCATTGCAGCTCTCCCTGACGCCAAGGTCCTTCTCGCTCGTGTCCCTCCCCACCACACTCAGTCCCAGGGGACAGCTTCTAGTCAGGGGCCTACTGTCCTGTGTCGCGGCCCCGCCCCCTCCGTTTCTGGCTCCTGCCTCCGCACTGCGGCTGCGTGGCACCGCCCGCCCTCCGGTTCCCTTCTCCTTGTCCTGGTCCCCTTGCCTCCGTGTACCTCCTCGGACCACCTGCCCGGGGGACCGCCTTCTTTCTGTGGCCACAGGATGTCCTGTGATCTGAGCATCCCGTCGTTGTCGTGGCCTCTCGGGCTGTCTCTCAGGAGCAGCCCAGCAGCCCGTGTGCGGGTTAACCTGGCCGTGGCCACTGTGCTGTGTCCCTGCCATGGGACATGTGTGGGTTCGGGCCCCCACGTCCCCTTCTTAGAAGCACCAGAAACTGAGGTTTGGGCAGCTCCCAACACTGGACATGCAGCTGAGTGGGGAGGAAGTGACCTGCGGGCTTTTCTGAGATGGCGCGGAGAGAATAAATAAGATTATGCTACCGACTCTGGTATTTTATAATATAACCCAGAGACCTCAGTCCTGAATCTGGGGTATATATATCACTTAGATATAACTTTGGGGGAGGGGTCTTTCCTCTATTTATTTATTTATTATTATTATTATTATTATTTTTTTTTTTTTTATGTAAGAAGCCACCTATCCAGTGAGCTGGGTTTTATGACAGGGACAAACACTTCGCTTTTAGGTGTGATTAAAACGACGCTGGAGCGTGTCCGTTTTATCACGTATTTAAATCCAAGGATTGAGTCTGTGGGCATTTTTCTTGATTTTACTGGTCAAGTCAGAACCGTTCCCTGACCACTTTGGCGCCGGGTGTGAGGACGGCCGAGGCGAACCTGAGCTCTCGGTCTAGCGTTGGTGGAGCGTCACGGACGCCCACGTGAAGACAGGCTCGTGGGGTGGTGGGAAGGTCGTTGGCAGTGTGGGTGGCATTCTGGTCATTTTTCCCTTTTTGACTTAATTGACTTAGTCTCTTAATTTTCATTTCTGTTTTTATAGTTTGGCTATACAAAGCTCTATCCCTTGGAAGGCGTCCAAGGGCGTTCAGTCATCTGTAATTATTCATAAAAGTCAAGAATCACGGATTATCTGCCTGCGGTCATGATACCAGGAGCAAAAGCAAAACTTGAGTGAATTAAAATATATATGTATCAGAGAGAGTAAGTCCTTTTAAGAGGACCGGAATTTTAGACCCACGTGTAAGGGATCCCCGTTTTAAGTTTAGAATCCTCATGCGTGTCCTTCCGACCCTCCGTCCCCTCCCGTGTCCCCTGGTCACTTGTCCGTAGGATGTCGTCGTCTGGAGAGAGCACCTGACCCCTTCTTTGCTCTTGACTCTGGCCCGCCGGCCTTCGCTGGTTCTACGCGGCTCCCGTTCCCGTGGTCCCGTGTCCGCCGTGGGACCTGGGCGGGTTGGGTGGCATCGTGGAGCCCGTGTCCCTCATCCGTGGCATTGTGACAGGTGCCCTCGCGAGTCTCAGAGCTGTCGAGGGTTCAGGGCGTGTATGTGGGTTTCGTCTTGTCACCTGTACGGGGAGCATCATGGCGGAGGGGGTCTCCTCGCTCTGGGTGCGGATGCCGACATGAACAGGGCTGCCTGTGGCACGCGTTTTGATCCCCCGCGCCTCGGGGGCCAGTGTTATTACCGTAGGGTGGTGCGTTTGTGATGGACGGAGGGCTCAAGAGGCTGCCCGTCTGAGTGGGGTCTCTGCTGTTTCCTGCGGCTGAACTTACCCGGGTGTTGACTAACTCTATCCAGTGGTTCTTATCGCCAGGGAGGTGGGTCACTCCTGACAGGAGCCTTCAGGACCTGGACTAGCAGTCCCTCTCACATGTAACACATGCCCTCCCTCCTTGCCTGCGTGTTGACCCCTGCAGCAATGGACGCCAGCCCTCAAACCTGGAGTCCACACGAGAAGGCAGGTAACGGTGGAAGACAAGTGCCGGCCACTGGCCTCTCCTGGGGCCCACGAACACCCGTAGCTCGGGGCCTGGGCTCTGGATCGGGCAGAACAGGGTGCAAGGACTGACCGCAGCACTGGCCAGCGTGGGTGACCAGCGGCAAGCCCCGTCCAACTTCCAGTTGATGGGGCAGCGATGGTGTCTCCACATGGGTTGTGGGGAGGACTGGATGCTTCACCCAAGTAAGTAAACAAAGGAGGCAGGGGATGTGGCCCTCGTCCACGTGCAGCCATTCTCTGCCGACTCATTCGAGTCCTGCAGACAGTAGTCTGAATTATTAATTCCTGAGAATGTGACGTCGAAGGTTACTGGCGTGCACGGGGTCAAACACAGACCGTGGGACCTGCAGCGTGGGGTTGGAAGCGGTGGACGTGGTCATTCTAGGCTGCAGGGAATTGAGACCGTGGCTGGTCTGGCATCTTCTCTCCCACCCCTGAGCCCCGTGGGGGAAGAGTTGAGCTGATGTACCACTGACAGTTGCCAGATGGGGAGGTGGGGTTGGGGGGCTGGGGAGAGAAGGTGAAGGGACTAAGAGGTATAGACGGGCTGTTATGGAATAGTCGGGGTGACGTGAACCACAGCCCAGGGAATACGGGCCGTCGTGTTGTCGTGACGACGCACAGTGTCCGACGGGTACAGGGTTCGTCGATGGGACGACCACGTAGACAGTGACAGGATGTCTCATCCCCGAGGGGCACGCCTGAAAGTGACATAATATTGCATGTCAACTGTCACGGAAGAGTAAAAGATTTAAAACAGAAACGGGATCCTTTAGGTTTGCTTAGGAGGAAACAGAACGCCCATTTTTAAAAGTCAGAAAACACAGCAGGTGCCGCTTAGCTCCCAGCTGCGAATTTAGGGGGTGGCATTTTGAGTAACTGACTGCGTTTTTACACTTCGAGCTGCAAGGAGTGATTCTTCAAAACTTGATTGTAGTTTTTTCCCTCCCCCCCCCCCCCCCCCCCCCCGATAAAAGAGGAATAGTTGTCAAGAAAAGAGATGTAGACGGCAGTTCTCCGTCACGGATTCAGGCGTCCTTCCCATCGGTGGCCCTGGGACCTTGGACCACCATACTAGACTTTTCTGCAGAGAACCATGGCAGTGACACCAGTGGACGGTGTGCACACACGTGTGCCTGCACACACACACACACACACACAAATGCGTTGACGCATGAGCCCTAGCCCACGTCTGGGCTGAACAAGGTCTAGGATACCATATTCTGTTTCTTGAAATCGTTTTGATAGTGAGAACCTCCGAGTCCATCATGGCTTTCCGTCTATAGGAGGAGTGGAGGGTAGGGTGGGTTTTGTTTCATTTCTTTTCCAGGGTTTTCTATAGCTTAAGGGCTTATTTTTTTACTTTATTCTGATTTTATATATATATATATTTTTTTAATAAAAGTCACTCTGTTAGGAACTTCCCAACTTCATATCTTTCCCAATATCCATAAAGTGACTGCCTAATTTTAAAAAGTTGGTATACTGTATTCCTTTTCTTTTTGTTAAAACTTTATATATTGGTGGTGTGTGTGTGTGGGGGGGTTGTGGTGGTGTTGGTTCTATGTGTAAAAGATTTATTTATTTATTTTTATGTTTTTGCATTCTGATTTGCTTCTGACCGATTTCCTTGCTTCTGGTTCGAGGTCTGCCCCCTCCGTTTAATTTCTTTTTTCTTTTGCAGACGGTGCAAAGGTCATTTGTTTCCTTTCTGTTGTTTCTCCGGCTTCCTATTGTCTGTCTTTACATGTGACGCTGTTCATTGTCCTAATTGTCCCCGAGACTATTTTTTTTGAATTAATTTCCTCCTTGGACCAGTTATTGGGGCCAGGGCTTGTTTTTAATTTTCAAGTGGCTGAGCTGTGACTGTTTTCTTATACATACGTTCCTAATTTCTCGTGGTGCACGGAGGCCTGTTGGCACGGCGGCGCCCTGGGACCTGTGGGGTCTGGTATGTGTCTTCAGGCCAGCGGTCAGGAGGAGGTGACCCTTCAGTGCCAGAGATCGTTCTGTGTTCAGCAAAACGCACTGGTGCTTTTTTGTGGCTCGAGTGTGTTTTTTTTGTTTTGTTTTGTTTTGTTTTAAATAATTTCAAGGGTGTTTGTAAATACTCTTTGCAAATGCCAACTTTTCACAAATGCCCCTGACGGCTCTCTCGTCACGGGTCGCGCACCATCGTGTACTTTTTTTTTTTTTTTTCCCCCGCTCTGTGGAGTTCCTCCTTGTGCCCTAAGAGTGATCAGCAGAAGTCTCTCAGACGCTCCATGTTTCTGGGCTTCTCCTTGGCAGCCTGACGCGTTTCTCTCTGCTCGTTTGCTTTGAATGGAGATGTTTTACGGAAGCACGCCTGTCTTATTGTTGCCATTGAGAATTTGTTTGCATTGTTGCCCTTTGTTATTTGGGAGGAGGGAGACCTAATACTATTTTTGTTCCTCAGTAATAACATTTTCATTTTATTTTTTTTTAATCAATGGGTGACGCCTTTTTTTTTTTTTTTTTTTTTTTTTTAATTTGAGTTAGTGTTTCTTTGCTTTAAATGATACTTTGCCACGAATGCCATCCCTGGGGGGGGGCATTGTGTCTGGAGTTTGCCCTTTGTTCTTTGCCTGGTCTGTCTCTTGTCTCCCCTATTTCTAGCTGTCTTTTTAAAAAGCCTTCCATTTCTGGTTTGCCTTGGGTGTTTTATTATTATTGTTGTTATTATTATTATTGGAATAGTTTTCAATATTATTTTGGGGGGAAAAAGGGGGGGCAACTGGACCGTTGACATTTATCACCACCTGTCACCAACCCCTGAATCAATTGCTTGTGTTGGGGTGGTTCCTTCACCCTGTCTGGTTTTCTTCCCGCTTTGATGTTTAAAGTACTCATTTCTTTCCATCCCTCTATTATGATTTAGAATGCAGATACTCTGTTTCCAGCTCTACAAGTGAGTGTGTGTTCACAGATCATGCAATTTGCTCAATTGTCTATTTCTTAATAAAGAACAGGGTCGTCTGTCTCAGGGTGGAAGGTACAGACTTGCTTTCTTTTAAAAACCCTGTCATGATTTATTTTAAGACTTGATGCTTCTCTCTCTCTCTCTCTCTCTTATTTTTTAATTTCAATTTTTTTGATGTTTTCTTCTTTTAGAAAAAAATATGCAGGGTGGGGCAAAAGTAGGTTTACAGTTGTTCATAGGGGAAAAGATATGCGAGTTATGAAGTTACGGTTGTTACAATAGCTTTATTAACTCAAAAGAATGTGAGCACAACTGCAAACTTATTTTTTGCCCCCGCCCTGTAATTGACACACAGCAAAAACACTGTGCATACCATGCCTGGCAGACAGCCTGGTGACTTAAACGTATTGTGAAATGATGGCCAAGTATTTAACTTTTAAACTGAATTTTATCATTAAACCTTCGTCAGCAGTTTAGGCTCGTTAGTCTTGCTGGTGTGCTGGTCCCTCTTTGAGGCACCCTGCCTGGTCTGGCCTCCTGGATGTAGCAGAAAGCCAGATGTGTTCGAACAGCCAGAGATGGTCCCTACCTAGCGAGTGAGATAAGGGGGATGTCCGGGTACACGACAGGGCGCTGAGCTATTAGCGCTGGGGGGTGCTGCGGGGTTGGGACGGCAGTCCTCTGAGCACCCGGTGAGTGGGGCGGGGGGGGTGCAGTGTTTGGAGGAGAAAGTATGGCACAGACATTCTCTAGAGAGTACAAAAGTAAATTTCCTAAGGAAATGTTCTTGCGTTTCCCAGGATATTAAATGCCCATTTTGGATTTCTGGTTGAATAAAAAATAAAAGGGTCCATTTAGCACAGTTTTGTGATGACGGGGTCCCTGGGAGGAGCTGGCCACCTTGAGCAGGTCCGTGGTGTTTTTCTAGGGGTAGGTGAGAGGAGGAGGTGGGCACGCACTCTTGGGGGTGCCCGGGTGTGGAGCGGACTGCTGACCCCCAGCCCAGGAGAGGAGCGAGGCGGGGTCCAGGGGAGTAGGGGTGGCCGGTGGGGCAGCTGTCCCCTTGCCCTGGCCATGAGCGGGTGTGCAGGGGACAGCCGGAGAGCTGGGAAGCCGGGCACGAACCACAAACCCACACCTGACCTTCTTTTCAAATGTGGGTTGCCCCCTATTGTCGCCCCTTGAAATCAAGTGAGTAGGTCACGAGAGCGTACTGTGACAGGGAGCTGGAGCAGAGGAGTCCCTCAGAGAGGGTGGCAGGGTCCACGGCGTGCATGCCCTGAGCACGTGCCGGCCGGCCGAAGCCAGGAGCGTCCTGAGACAATCACCACGGACCTGAAACTTCAGGGTCCCTGCTCAGGACCCCGTCCTCGGTGTCTGGACCGAGCGCAGGAGTTATGGATAAATCATCTGATAATTTTAAAACAAGACTTTTTTTCCCCTTTTTTTCTTTTTTTTTGCACAGGCTTTTTGTCATTGGTTCTGTGCTGCTGTAGGACGTTTGGAAGTGAGGTGTGTTGTTCAGGGTTGGGGTGGGTTTTTCAGGGCGGTGGGTCGTGACAGTGGTTTTATCTGTGTCCGGCCAGACAGTTAATGGAGGGTTCTCACTGTGTGCGTTCCCTTCCACCTCCCGGACACTCGGGTCCCACAGAACCAGGACCAGGCCAGGCCGGTCCAGATCCTTAACAATGAGAAGGTGGTAAGCATGTTCCCAGTGATGCAACAACTACAACCAGAAAACACGATGGTGCTATGTAAAAAACACAGTAAAAAGTTTGACTCGATGGACGCGGTATCTGGAATTACTGCTTCATATATCTCCGAGTCTTCGCATTGCAAGCAAGCAATTCTGCTGAATCTCGTGGTTGTATTTAAAAAAACAAAAAAAACAAAAAGCAGACGTTGTTTATTTGATTAAAGGCAGCTCATCGAATAGCCAACTTTTTGATAATTTTTTTATTAAGATAAATACCCGAAAGATAAAATCGACTCTTTTTCCATTTTAACCCTCTGTATGCGCTGTTACCTCTCTTTGAAGTTTTTTTCATCCTCCCCAAGAGAAAAGTCTCTATAACATTAAATGATTCCCTCTCTGCTCCCCGCCCCCGCAGCTTCTGGTCATTTCTACCCTACTTTGTATCTCTGGAACTTTCCCTCTAGACTAGCGACTTCATGTATCCTTTCGTGACTGACTGACTTTGCTTCATCCGTGCTGTAGCATGCGCTGGAATGCCATTCTGCACAAGGTTTAATAATAATTCCATTGTGTGTCTATACGGCGTTCTGCCTGTCCATTCATCTGCCCGTGGACACCTGGGCTGTTTCCACCTTTTGGCAATTGTAAATCGTGCTGTTGTGAACATGGGTGTACAAGAATTTCAGTCCTTGCTTTTCAGCTCTTTTTGGGCGTATGCCTAGAAATGGAATTTGCCGGAACAAATGTTAATTCTATGTTAAAGTTTTTTTTTTTGAGGAATTGTCACGCTGTCCTCCACAGCTGCTGGGCTATTTTACATTCTCACAGGCTGTGAACAAGGGCTCCAGTCTCTCCCACCCTCCCCTACATTTGTTCCCTGGGCTCTCTCTCCTTGTGGCTTGATTTTGCAGTTTTCCTGATAGGACTACTGTGGTGCTATCTCCTATCCCGTGCTTGTTACCAGTGGAGAAAGGTCTAGTGAAGTCCTTAGCCCAGGTTTGGGTTTTTTTGTTGCTGCAGTTGAGTTACAGGAGTTCTTTATATACTGGGGGTGTCAGTCCCTCCCTAGACTGGGAGCTCCCTCGTCCCTTTCTGTGGGCGATCTTGACTCTCGGTGGTGTCCTTGGACGCACGCGAGATTTTAATTTTCATGAATTCTAGCTGATCAGTTTTTTTGTTGTTTTTTTTCCTTCATCTTGGCTGTGATATCCTGGACATCATTGTCCTACCCAATGCCATGAAATTCTTTTCCTGCGTTTTCTTCTAAGGGTCTTAACAGAAGCAAATATAGACAGAGCCAGGGTGATTCCCTATCAAAACTCAGAGCAGACATAGATAAAGACTTTCCTAAGGTTCATTGGGATTCTCATGGGGCCCCACATAGATTTTTTTGTTTGTTGGGTGGTTGGTAGTATAAGGTAAGAGTCCAAGTTCATTGTTTGGCATGTGGACGTCCAGTTCTCCTAGAACCATTTGTTGAAAGACTGCCCTTTTTCCATTGACTGGTCTTGGCAACCTTGTTGGAAATCGATACATGTGAAGGTTTATTTCTGGGCTCTCTCTTCTATTCTGGTCTATAGGCCTGTCTTTATTACCCTAGCACTGGAGAACGTTTTGAAATCAGGAAGTGTGTGTCCTTCGACAGCATTCTTGTTTTTCAAGATTCTTTTGGGCTATTTGGGGCCTCACGTGAATCCATATGAATTTTAGAAAGATGTTGTCTGTTTTTGCACCAAATACCGGACCAGTGGGGTTTTGACAGGGATTACAGTCGAATCTGTAGATCGCTTTGGGTAGTATTATCATTATTAACAATATTAAGTATGCCAACCTATGAACACAGGCTGTTTCCGCTAGTTCTGTCCTCTGTATAGCCTTAAAACAATGTTTTGTAAGGGTTTTTTTTGTTTGTTTGTTTGTTTTTGTGCTCCAATCTTTGGCCTCCTTTGTCAATTTTTTTTCCCCCAAAATTTTATTATTCTTGAATGCCATCTTAAATGGAGGGTTTTTTTTCTTTTCTTTTTAATTTCTTTTCCAGATTTTTTTTTTTTGTTAAGTGTATAGAAACTGATTTTTTTTTTTTTTTTTTGCCTTTTGGTTCTGTAACCTTGCCAAATTTATTTATTAGCTCTAATTCTCTATGTGTGTGTTTGTAATTTGTAGAGTTTTGAACAGATAAGATCATGTCTTCGGTGAATAGAGATCCTGTGTTCTTTCTTTCTTTCTTTCCTGTTTGGGGGCTTTCTGTTCCTTTTCTTCTGGCCTGACTTCTCTGGGTGGAACTTTCAATACTATTATGAACTGTGTTGTGTCCACGTGGCAAGAGCCAGCCTCTGTTGCCTTTTGCTCCTGATCCTAGCAGGAAAGTTTTCTCCTGAGAGAGGGTGTGAAGTGAGGTTTGCAGTTGGACGCCTTCTCTTCGAGCCCAGAGGGAATCCAGCAACCCTGTTGCTCTATCGGACTCTCCTCCTTTCCTTGTCCCCGGGGACCCCTCCCTGGGACCGTCTGATTTCTCTGTCTGCGAAGTCCCATCCCCTTTGGCAAATAACTATATATTTTCAAAGCTGATATTTCAGTAAATCCAATCAGTGTATTTAAGCAAGATATATTCTCGGTGCTCCTAACCGGCCCGCCCGTTCCAGTTGAAACTTCGGGGAGGGGGGGGGGGAATAACAGTATGTTTCCATATGTTGAACACACCCAGGGTTGTAGAGGACAAGCTAAGCTGTAAGCCCGAGCCAGGGAGTGGGGCGGGCAGGCGGGCGCGGGCCAGCAGGAGGAGGCCCCAGGCGGGCCAGGCAGGGGGGAGGGGCGCAAAGAGGGTCCTTCAGGGAGTGGGAGGAACTGAACTGCCTCTGTGGCAGCAAAGAGCAGCCAAGAGGACGCTGACCCCTCCCCCAGGCCCGCAGGGCTGTGGGTGAAGGGGGACCGTCCACGTCCCCAGGAAAAAAAAAAAAAAAAAAAAGGCAAGGCTGTCGTCCTGGTGAGGGTGGAAGGTGGAAGGGGTGTTTGGAGAAGGCAGGGAGGGTGCGGTCCGTGCAGAGCCCCCCACCCCGCCCACGTGTCCTGCGATGGTGGGTGTGGGAGGCCCACGGGGGGATGGGTGGGTGGGTGGGTGGGGGCGTCACCCAGCGGCTCTGGGATCCTGCAGGGGTGGGTTGGGTGGATCAGTCAGGGTTCTCCAGTGAAGCAGAACCTGTGTGTGTTTATATAAAGAGACTTATTGTAAAGGAATTGGCTCCCGCGACCGGGGGCTGGCAAGTCTGAAATCCGTGGGGCAGGCCAGCAGCAGCCCGGGACGCGGGCGGGCGGGCGGGCGGGCGGGCGGGAGGAGTCTGCTGCCTTTGGAGGCCGAATTCCTGCTTTTCCCGGAAACCTCCGGTTTTTTTTTTTTTTTTTTTTTTTTTTTTGCTCCTCGGCCTGGGCCCTCGCTGGCTGGCTGGGATGAGGCCCACCACCGCCGTGCAGGGGAAGGGCCTTCCCTTCGAGTCAGGCGACTGCAGATCTTAACCACTTCCATGAAATTCCTTCCGAGCAACCCCCCACTTGGTGTTAGATTACAGGGCTGGCTCCAGTGCCCGGACAAGTTGACACATGACACTCACTATCACAGGGGCACGGTTGACGCACAGGCCAGAGAAGTTTCAAGGCCTGGGGACTGGTGGGAGGCAGGAGGCAGGCGGGTCACCAGCCCGGAGCCCTGTCCTGAGTGGGGGAGGGGGAGTGAGTTAAAGCCCAGAGCACTCCCCCCCCTCCACCCCGACCCTCCCCGCCCTGCCCTGAGCCCCCCACCCCCCTGCTCCTTTCTCAGCCCGGAGCCCTGTTCAGGGTCCTTCCTTTGTGTTCACAGTGGAGATTTACTGACTCCCGGGGAGACACATGCCCACAGCCGGGATGGCGACGACATCTTTGCTGGGGGACGTTACAGACTTAGGGAGCTTCACTTCCTCTTGAGTCGCCCCGATGAGATGACCGTGGAACAGTGTCTTTGTGTGTGGGGTCTGGATTAGTTTTCTAGGACTACGATCCCAGTCCTGCAGGGTGGGGGCCCCAGTTAAAAACATTTATTTTCCCCACAATTCTGGGGGCCAGAAGTCTGAGGTGGATGCATCCGCACCGTCTCCTGGGGCCCCTCTTCTCGGGGTGTCGGTGACCGCTTTCTCTCTCTGTCCCCCCACCCACCCACCCCCGCCCGTGCTCTGCTTTCCCTGTGTGTCTCTGTGTCCTCATCTTCTCTACTGGATGAGGACCCACCCTAGTGACCTCATTTTTAACTCAGTCACCCTTTGCGAAGACCCTGCCTCCCCACCCAGCCAGCCACAGCGCAGAGGACTGGGTGTCGGGGCGTCCCCACGCGCGTTCCTGAGCGGGGTGCACGCCGGTCAGCCCCTCCCGCGGTCCCGGTCTTGAACGGGTGGCTCTCGCTCTCTCTCAATGGATGGAATTGGGATCTCTCATTTGATGCCCTCCTCCCTGCGTGTTTCATTTTTTTTTTTTTTCTTTTTCTTTTTCTTTTTTTTTTTTTCCTCTGAGAGGGCTTTTCTTCCTGAACTCTCAAACAAATCAGACCGGAACGAGATGGAGAATCTCGACTTTGCTAAAATGTCTGAAATGTGAGGAGCGCCGTTCTGGACGGTGTCTGGCCCTCCTGGGGTCGGGCGCCCGGGAACCCTGTGTGGCTCTCCGTGTCCCGAGCCGTGTTGTGACCTCGTGTCACCGTGTCACCGCCGCGCTGCAGGCGTCCCGTCCGCGGGCTATTTTCAGGGCTCCTGGCGCATCACCGCCTTGGATTGAGTGTCCTGCCGCACGGATTCCGATTGGCCGGCGCCCAGCGGAGTGTCCTGCCGCACGGATTCCGATTGGCCGGCGCCCAGCGGAGTGTCCTGCCGCACGGATTCCGATTGGCCGGCGCCCAGCGGAGTGTCCTGCCGCACGGATTCCGATTGGCCGGCGCCCAGCGGACGGCGCGTCCGTCGGGGGTCGGGGCAGGTTCTCCCTTCGCCCTCTTACTGTTTTCCTGTCCCCCCCCTTTTTCCCCAATGGTAAAAAGAAATGACAGGAGGGAACAGAGCCTTCCGCGGGCCCCGGGGGACACAGGATGGGGTGTCTGAGCCACGTCTGCCCGTCCCCTCATCGAGGGGGTCCTTGTCACCCTGCACTGTCCTTGTGCCTCTGTGACACGGGCGTCGAGGTGATGGGCCCTGCACACCCGGACACCTGCGCCTCCCTGGGCTCCGAGGAGGGGAGTGTGGCGCAGGCGGGTGGTCCTGCCCAGGCTGCCCCCCGGGACCGACCTGGTGGGCGGTCCGGTTGGAACTGCGTCGGGCTCTCCCCGCTCCCACAGGGCGGTGCTCATGACCTCCGGAACCCCCATCGTGAAGCCTGCCCTGTGCACCTCAGACGCAAGGGGAGCCCGGAGGAGCAGGGATATTCCAAACCCTGACCCTGACCGCAGGTCAGGCACGGGCACGGGCAGCGTCTACCGCCACGGGCACGCCGCTTGTTTAGCGGCAGGGAGGCCAGGGAAGAGATTACAACTGTGTGTGGCGGGCGCGTGGAAGCCCCCCGGTGGCACCGCCTTGGCGTGGTGGCGATGGGCCAGGGGCCGTCCGCGGGGTGTCCTGGAGAGGCTGACCCCTGAGCTCTGTCCTGAAGGGTAGTAGTGAGTGACAGCTGGTGTCAGAGCTGGAATAATAACCTGCGGGTGCTGAGCCCCGAGGAAGCCTCGTGGGGTCAGAAGTTATGATCAGTCCTGGGTGTCGGGGCCAGAGAGGAGCCCAGGGCCCACGGCCCCTCTGCCGGGGATGGTGACAGAGAATGGTGATGGAATGAATGCGTTACTACCGGTCTTGAAAAAAATGTTTGTAATCTCTGAAGATTTCTGGTGCAAAAGAACGGAACTACAGATTGTGACTTGTCATAGTGTCTTCACAGGCAGGAAACGGGAATTTCTGCTGAGATTTAGGCGGAAGGACGTTATCTTAGGGACTTGCCTTCTGTCTTTAGTTTTTTTTTTTTTTTTTGCATCTTAACAGTTGAGCTCGACATTTGGTTGTGCTCAGAGGCAGAACGTGGTCCATCTGAGTCCAGGCCAAGCTGCTGAGGCCCCCTCTCCCTCTCCCTCCCCCGCCAACCCTCCCCGGCCAGCCCTCCCTGGGGCCTCTAAGTCAGCAAGGCGAGGCCCCTGGCCAAAGTCAAGTTCCAACTTTTCATCGGCCATTTTGTATATACATCAGGCATGTGGTTTGTGCCACAGTAGATTAAAGAGCAAAACAGACAGACCGACAGAAGACAGGCTCTCTGTTTCCTGCATATCGGGAGCTTGTTGTAGGAGCTGGTGTAGCCGGCAGGGCCAGCGAGGACCCCACGTGCCGTGGTTTGGTGCCCCCCGAGAGCCGTGCTGTCGTCCTGGGCTGTGGCCAGGACAGCCAGCTTTTAGGCGAACAGTCCTCAGAGGAACCCCGATGGGACACGCTCACCACCCCCTCAGTGCTTCTCTGGGATCGGGCGAACATCCCTTACTTCCCAAAGCACGATCCTGTCTTAGGGAGGGCGCTAATAAACGTGGATGAGCAGAGGAGTCCAGTGGTCCGTCCGTGGTGAACCAGGCTGAGGGTCGGAGGGCTCACTACAGCGGCTCCAAGTCACCTTCCGCCCCACAGACCCAGACCGAGTTCCCACACGGGGCATCTCACGGCTCCGTGCTTAGTTAGGAGAAAAGGCGGGGTCACGTTGGAGCTTGCCGCCCTAAGCAACCGACGAGTGGTGTCCCGGGGCTTCTCAGTGGACCCGTCGCCCCAACCAACCCTCGTGAGTCAGACCGGCTTTGTCTGGTGTGGCTTCTCACGGTCTGTCTTTGTTCCAGGTACAGGAGTGGGGTGGGTGTAATTGAAGAAGGCAAGGACCCATAACTGTAGCTGGCCACCTGGGCTCCTGTTTGCCACCATCTGTACCATCAGGTGTGGGTGAGCACGGACGTCCAATTTCTGGTCGGTGCTCATCGGTCAAGGGCTACCGCAGCACACGTGACGTGGATCACCTTGACCCATGCCGTTACTGGCTGGCCATGTGCTCAGGCGAGCTCCACATGGTCCTCGCTTTGCTCTGGCCGGTCAGGTCTTGAACACATCCCCCTAGATCAGGGGTCGGGAACCTCTTTGGCTGAGAGAGCCATGAACGCCACATATTTTAAAATGTAATTCGTGAGAGCCCTACGACGACCCGTGTACGTGGCGCATTATCCAATAAAAATCTGGTGTTGTCCCGGAGGACAGCTGTGATTGGCTCCAGCCACCCGCAACCATGAACATGAGCGGTAGGGAATGAATGGATTGTAGTACATGAGAATGTCTTATATTTTTAACAATATTATTATTTTTATTAAAGATTTGTCTGCGAGCTAGGTGCAGCCATCAAAAGAGCCTCGTCTGGCTCACGAACCATAGGCTCCCGACCCCTGCTCTAGATCGTGACCTCCGTCCCTAAAGCAGTGTCGTGGGGGTCCCCGCTCACCTGCCATGAAATGGGGACACACACAGTGCGGTCGCCTCCTGGGCCCTAGAGCTCCAGACGGGCATTGGAATGATCGCAGACCCTGGGGTGCTACACTGGACATGTGAGCTTACATGAGGGCATGGACGTGGGCAAGGAAAAGGCTTCTTAGCGGTGGCTTGTGGCCTCCTCGTCACCGGCCTTTCCTAGGTGGGGTCCTTCTTCCACATCGGCTCCCTCCCCAGCCTGGGAACACCAGGGTGGGCTTGGTAGGGGACCACATTTGTGTCTGTCCCTTCGGTTTCCATAGCTCCCCTCCCTGGGCTGCTGGGCAGGTTTGGTCTGGACGTTTCTCTCGCCTCTTGAAGCAGATTTATAGTATTAATAGTTCGAATCTGACCGGGAGGAGGAGCAGCGGGCTTCGGGTCAGGAAATGGCCCCGGGGGCTCTGGGTGTGACACGTGCATCTCAGGGTATGCAGCCTTCTCACCCCTTCCCCACGGAGAGGACGTGTCGACCTCTCCCTCGGCCTCCACCGTCCGGCAGGAACCCCCGTGTGAAGCCCTTCCTGGGGCCCTGCCCTCGACCCGCTTTGTCCCGCTTCTCGGAACCGGGGCTTCCCTCCCCTGACCTGTGGCGCGCAGGAGAAGTCCTCCCCGACAGCGGGCCGGCACGGGCCAGCATCTTGGTAATTTAGAAAACAAACCTTCGAAGAAAGGCTGAAGATTAGGAATACTGTTCATTGTAATCACCGAATTTGAGACAGAGCCAGAATGGATTTCAAGCCAGAAAAGAGGGCAAAACCCTTAGCAGACCTGTGATGTTGGTGGGGTGACTCATGGGCCTGTGTAGTGGGGTGAGCCTGGCCCCAGGCCGGGCCCTCTGCGGCCTCCTGCCAGATCGGGGTACCTCGTTCTGAAAGAGGCCGCAGTCACCGCACCCCGTGGACTGACTGAAGCACCGTGTGCTGCACGGCACTCCTGGGCCGTGGGTCCAGGTTCTGGTGTGGACGTTCAGCCGTGACCAGTTGTGTGGGCCCCGTATTGCACACACACACACACCCACAGCCCCAACCTGCAGGAAAGCCTTCCCCAGGGGAGTCCCTCTGAGAGGTGAGCAGTGTCTAGAGAGCAGGCCTTCAGGGAGGGTGAGGACAGAGGCTCACTCTGTCCCCTCCCTCCCACTGCCTCTGGTTTCCCTGCCGGGTGGGGGGGTGGCTGGCTTGATGGACGTCCCCCATGGTCAGGGGTGTTCCAGGGGTGTTCTCCAGGAGCCGGGCGGCCGTGGGCACATGGTGGCCATTCCCAGGGGTCCTCTGTCACCAGAGGAAATGCTCGATCAGGCCGGCTCCTGAAGACAGTCTTTCTCTTGTAAAAAAAAAAAAAAAAGAGAAAGAAAGAAAAAGAAAAGAACCCAAAAGAAAAAAAAAAAAAAAAAACCCTGCAGCTGGATTTGGCAGCATTTATCCGCTGTTCCTGGAAAATTAGATGACAGTTCCAGGGTTTCTCAGAAAACGGGATGATTTACAGTGAGGTCCAGTCTTGAGCAATCTGCACTTATAGCAATTAGGTTTATCTCCAAGTTTTTATAGAGACTTTCTTCAAATCTTCGTCCTACAAATGATTTTCTGATTTCTAGCTGGTCCCCGAGTGCCGTGGCTTGGATCCCACGCGGGGCCCCAGCCAGTGAGTCACCGATACGTGAGATTTTCATGTACCCAGAAGCAGCAGAATTGGTGTGTGCATTAAATTATCCTGCTTTCTGCTCTTGTGACAGGCCGGCAATTGACACGGTGGGGGAGGGCCGCGGAGGCGGGGGACTGGCCACGTTGCCGCCTTTCGGGCAGAAGGGTGTTCCTTTGTGATGTTGCTGTAGTTCTGTGGCCGCGGGGGTGTGTGTGTGGGGAGGGCGTGAGGGGGCGTGTGACTCCCCTGCCCCTCCGTTTCCCCCCACACACACCCCCGCTGGTAAAAAAGGGGTTCATGGGGCTGGGGTTGTGTGCAGATCCTGGGGGGACGGGCCAGCCTCCCGGCCGAGGCCCGGGCCAGGGCCGTTACTGTTCATTCCTCGGGTATTGAGTGAGCACCGCCAGGTGCCAGACATGGTTTTGGAGCTGGGGAGGCAGCTTTGCGAAGCAGACAAATTCCTGCGGCTCATGTGTCCTAGCGAGGGAGGCCAGCGTGGGACAACTGGTACATAAGATCACTGGGAATCAGGGTAATAATTCTGAGGCAAATAAAACAGACAGTGGGAGAGAATGGCCCGAGTTAGGCCAGAAGGTCAGGGAGGCCTTCCCGGGGGAGGGCCCCGAGCCGGGGTGGCGCCCGGGCAGGACCGGGCAGGGCTCCGTGCAGGGGCCGAGGAGGAGAGGCCTGGCCTGCCCAGCCAGGGAGGAGTTTGGGTTTTAGTCAACTAGAAAGGAGAGATCTTTGGAGGGGGGGGAGGGGAGTTATAAATAGAGGCCTACAGCCGTTGTCTGCAATTTTAAAATCCTAAAGGCTCAGAACTGAGAGGTTTTTTCCATTGCTCATGTCGGGGCAGAGTCCAACTCGACTGCCCAGAACTGGTCCCGGCCGGGCTGGAGGAGTGGACGACGGACAGGCCCTGGACCCTGCCCTATCTCTCTCCTCAAACCAAGACATTCTTACTTCCCAACCACAGGGAGCCTCCAGGGTTTTGGAGAAGGGATTAGGCGTGCCTATTTGAGAGCTGTGGTTGAGAAAAAGCCACATTAATGATCCTTCAGAGAAGAAAAAAAAAAACGCCAAAAAAAAACAAAACACTAGAAAATAAAATGAGAGCTCAGGTCCCCACCCCCACCCCACCCCACCCCGCCACCAGCATCCGAGCAAACGCTGAACTCCGGGGCCTTCAGGAATGACCCTCCTGTGTGTGTGTCAATTTCGTGTCGGTTGTGAAGGTGACTGTTGACTTTCCAAATATTTATTTCAAATATTTATTTTTCCTTTTATAATTCCTACCACCCCCCCACCCCACCCCACCCCACCCAACCCATCCCCCGCCCCTGATTTCTGAAGTGGAAACATATCTGCTTATTTTAGAAGCAGAAACCTCCTTGAAAACCGTCCCTGCTGGTTCCGGGTGGGGAGCTGGGCCGCGGCCTTCCTGCCGAAGGCGCCCTCACCTCCCTCCACTCCTTCCTGGGGTCCTTCCGTGAATCCCATCCCTGCCCCCGGGGTCCCTCCCCTTGTTTCCTTTGCCACCTTTTCAGACCCGCAGCCCCCCCCCCCCCAGGGCCTCCAAGCCAGGCTGGGCCTCGCCCCCCGTGAGAGCCAGGGTGCCTGGGCCCGCCTCCTGCCTGCTTTGGTAAATAGTTTCCGTGGGACTGAACCATGCTTGTTCCCTGACACCTGTGGCAGCTCGGGGCGGGGGGGGGGGGACCGCTCCAGCACGGGTCCCGGGGTGCCGTCTTAACCCGGTTAGGGTGCCCATTGCTCCAGTGAGTCTCTCCCGCGGGGACCGAGGCAAGGTGGCCTCCCCGTATCAGCCTGTCTCCTCCCCAGAGAGGGGTGGACGGGGCTCAGCCCTCCGAGAAGACTTGGCTTGCCGAGGACATGCAGCTGTGGGTTTTGGGTTGGGAGCCCCGACATCTGGATTCCTCCATTTTTTTGGCAGCGTCTGGAGTGGTTGGAGGGTGACATCATGCCTTCTAGGCTATTTGGGATCAGTCTGTGGAAATGAATACCATTCCCAAATCCTCGCACTGGGATTTGTGTGTGTACGTGTGTGTTTCTGTTTCCAGAGAGCGATTCTGTAGTTCTTTTGGGTTTTTTTTGGGGGGGGGTCCTCACACACCCATCACTTGGCAAAGGGTCATTTCCATAGGACCGGGCAGGACTGGATTATTTTCTTCACGAAGAGCTGCGGCCTGTAGCGTCTCCTTGTCACCGTTCTTGTCCTGGAGTTGGGACATTGGAAACAGGTCTCCTTTCAGAGACCATCCCAGCTGATATAACACACTTCCCCTGACATGGTTTTTTGTTGTTGTATTTTTTGCGAAACAACGTAAAATAACAATTCTGAGTGGCGTGGCTGCCGCCCCTTCACAGAGAGACCAGGGAGGCCATTTCTGTGGAGCTGGTTGAGGGCAACTCGCTGCTAATGCGAAGGAGTGAGTGTGTGTTAACACACGTGGGTGTGTTTGGACTCTCTTCATTTTTCCTTACCCCCGGGGGGCGGGCTCCCGCAGGACAGAGGGACGGAGTGGGCAGCAGGCACGGTGCCCTGGACATCCGGGGGCTACGGCCTGCCTTTGTTCCTCTCCTGCCGTGTCCCCTCCGGTCAGCGGGCCGTCACAGTGTCCTGCTCCCCGAGCCCGGGTGGGGGCGTCGGCACGGAAGGCCGGGAGAGGCGGCACGTGGGCTGGTGTGGACACGCTTCGTCACCGGGGTGGCCTCGCCGACACCACGAAGCCGCCTGTGCTCCCCGTGATGCCGGATTGTGTGCGTCTGGGCAGTGCCGCCGGGCCGAGTGACCGGGTCATGAGGACGGTGCTCACTGACTTGGACTTGCCGAGGGAAGAGGGAGTACCTGGGGCTCCTGGCACGGTGCCCCCCACAACCTGGGCAAACAGCCGCTGGGTGGTGAGAGCCGGGGTGTGGGGGGCCCCGCTGGAGGCCTCTCTTGCGAGAAAGCCTCTGGAAAATCTGAGATGGCTCTGTCCCCCCCCCCCCCCCATCCCACCCGCCCTCCGGGCTTTCACGTCGATCCCAGAAGACGGGCCAAGTATCCGTTACAAAATGCGCGACAGCTTCTCATTGTTGACAGAAGCCCCGGGTTGTGCTTAAAAATCAATGTTAATAACTCTGGAAGACCTTCGGCCTTCTATGAACGTGGGGACGGCACAGGAAATGCTGTCCCTCGCTGAATGGCGTGTTTGCGACATCCCCTGTCTCCTTAGAGTTTCACCAGCGCGGAACAGTGAGCTCCTTCTCTGCACGGCAGTAATTAGTTGGGCGGGGGTTCCCCCCTGCTCGCCCGGGTTCCTGAGGCGGACCCGTTGTGGGATTGTGAAATGGTGTGACTTGTGGGTGTTTCCTGCTTCTAACCTCCAGGCCCTGGTCTCCCTCCCGAGCGGCAGCTGCCCCTTGTCTGCCGCACAGTTGGCTCTCTGTGACGAATCATTCATTCCCAGTTCTGAATTTTCCTCAGTGTGTTACTCGGTCCCAGGGAATTATCCCCGTAACGAGGACCTGGTTACGGTTAGAAGTCCCTGAATGCCTGTGAGCACACACCCGGCTCCTCCGGCCACCTCTGTGGCCCTGACCGGGTGGGTGTTGTCACCAGGGTCCCTGTCTGGACTTTTTGCATTCCAGAGAGGAGACCTGAGCAGCCTGACACTGAACGTGCCCAAGGTCCCCGGAGAGGACAGGGCCCATGTGTCTGCTAAGAATTCCTACTCTGGCGACATGGCGGGGGGGGGGGGGGAAGGTTGAGCCTGTTGTACCCGGGATGGGGGTCCAGCGATTTCGCTGGGCTTCCTGGTGGAAGGTCTGGGAGCTGCTGGGGCCCGACGGGCGGGGTCTCATGTTGTTCAGTCTCTCCCCTCCTTACAGTGGGATTTGCTCGGGCCGCTGAAGGGAAGTAATGGTGGGCGGGCTGGGAGAACCCTGCAAGCCTTGTCTCAACAGCATCGTCAAGCCCGACCTGTGGTGGTGCAGTGGGTAGAGCATCAATCTGGAACACTGAGGTCGCCGGTTCAAAACCCTGGGCCTGCCTGGTCAAGGCACCTACGAGAAGCAGCTACTGCAAGTTGATGCTTCCTGCTCCTTCTCCCTCCTCCTTTTCTTTCCCTCTCTCTCCCTCCTCTCTCTAAAATCAGTAAATAAAATCTTTAAAAACAACAACAACAACAAAAAGCATCCTCAGGTGAGGGTCCCTAGGTGGCCCACAGCATGGTCATCATTGTCAGTTGGCTGGTTGGTTGGTTGGCTGGCTGGTTGGTTGATTGGCTGGTTGGTTGATTGGCTGGTTGGCTGGTTGGTTGATTGGCTGGTTGGTTGGTTGGTTGGTTGGTTGGTTGATTGGCTGGTTGGCTGGTTGGTTGGTTGGCTGGTTGGTTGATTGGCTGGTTGGCTGGTTGGTTGATTGGCTGGTTGGTTGATTGGCTGGTTGGCTGATTGGCTGGTTGGCTGGTTGGTTGGTTGGCTGGTTGGTTGATTGGCTGGTTGGCTGGTTGGCTGGTTGGTTGGTTGGCTGGTTGGCTGATTGGCTGGTTGGTTGGTTGGCTGGTTGGCTGATTGGCTGGTTGGCTGGTTGGTTGGTTGGTTGGTTGGCTGGCTGGTTGATTGGCTGGCTGGTTGGTTGGTTGGCTGGTTGGCTGGCTGGTTGGTTGGCTGGTTGGCTGGCTGGTTGATTGGCTGGCTGGTTGGTTGGTTGGCTGGTTGGCTGGCTGGTTGATTGGCTGGCTGGCTGGCTGGCTGGTTGATTGGTTGGCTGGTTGGTTGGTTGGCTGGCTGGCTGGTTGGTTGGTTGGCTGGTTGATTGGCTGGCTGGTTGATTGGCTGGCTGGTTGGTTGGTTGGCTGGCTGGTTGATTGGCTGGCTGGTTGGTTGGCTGGCTGGCTGGCTGGCTGGCTGGTTGATTGGCTGGCTGGTTGGTTGGTTGGCTGGCTGGTTGGTTGGCTGGTTGGTTGGCTGGCTGGCTGGTTGGTTGGCTGGCTGGTTGGCTGGCTGGCTGGTTGGTTGGCTGGTTGGTTGGTTGGCTGGCTGGCTGGTTGGTTGGTTGGCTGGTTGATTGGCTGGCTGGTTGATTGGCTGGCTGGTTGGTTGGTTGGCTGGCTGGTTGATTGGCTGGCTGGTTGGTTGGCTGGTTGGTTGGCTGGCTGGCTGGCTGGTTGGTTGATTGGCTGGCTGGTTGGCTGGCTGGCTGGTTGATTGGCTGGCTGGCTGGCTGGCTGGCTGGCTGGCTGGCTGGCTGGTGTTCTGCATACCTGTAGTAGTTAAAGTTTGTCCACACTAAGATTTTATCCTGTAGGTTTAGGTTGAGTCTTCACATAGTTGAAGACATTTCTGGTCTCTGTCGCTTTGATCTTTGTTTATCTTAACAGAGTTATTAAGGCTGATAAAGGCCTTCTGAGCCTGTATGTAGGTCCCTGAAAAGGACTGTGCTCAGGGCAGGGCGGAGGACAACGATGGACCCCCTACCGGAGACGGGTCTCTCTTACAGACATCCCACCACTGCTGCTGGTGTGAGTGCTGAAGGTTGGGCAGTCTTCACTGCAGATAAGCCCTCACTCACCTCATTGTAATCTAATCCTCACACGTCCCTATCACAGCCACTGGTCTGCCCCCGGGAAGCACAAAGGTGCAGGAGGCTGCCTACACGCAGAGGGCAGACTAGCAGATGGAAAACGGGGATCACGCCTCAGGTCAGGCTCTGAGCACTACACTCCCATTTGTTACCCAGCAGATGCTACCCTGACTATGATACTCTTGTCTCATCGAATTCCGCAGCTGCTCTCTGAGGGTGCATGGCTTTATTTGTATTTTTGGATTAAGAAATGGCTCACCCTGCTTAGTGGACCTTCTCTGGTCTCAGGCAGATTCATCCTGGGCCTCTCATGCTGTCTGTCTGGTGGCCCGTGTAGGCAACATTCATGAGGTGCCCTGTTTGCCATCGAGGATGAGTGTCGGCTGATGACCGACAGGTGGAGAAGCTGCTGTGGGGCTCTGGCCGGGTGCGGGTGTGTCGTGGTGACTGGCAGCTCCTGGTGACAGTGTTCCGTGGCATTCTTTCCACTCCGGACCTCACCCTCACCACCTCGGCCAGAGGCGGAGATGTGCCCCCGACCCAGATCAGGAGGGGTGCCCCACCGGCCCGTGAGCCCTCCTCGTCCCCACCTTGAACAAGGCAGAGCAGGGCGAGGGGGGGTGGTGGTCAAAGACCACTTTCCTCTGGGCTGTCCGAGAAAGCTCCAGGAGGGGGTGGCTCAGGGGCCCGGCCATGAGGAGGAGGAGTGGATGGTGTGCGCAGAGGACAGGACGGGGGACATTCCAGATGGAGAGGGCTCCACAGGCGGAGCAGGACAGGCAGGCACCCGGGCTGTGAGCAGTGCGTTCGAAGCAGAGAACTGGGCCAAGAAGGTGGCCCCTGGAATGTTCCCTGTAGGTGGATCACCTGAGGTGAGGCTCCCAGGCCCTGCCCCGCCGCAAGAACGGAGTGCAGCAGCCGGCCTGGGAGTCTGCATTGCAGACACGTTCTTCTAGGCAAAGCTGGCATGCCGCTCTGTGCTGACTACACTCGACACCGGCTGCCCTGACAGGCAGGCAGGCACCCGGGCTCTGTCCCCAGCCTGGGTGAGGGGGGGGGGGGCGGGAAGGGAGCTAATTCCTCTTGTCCCTTCTGAGTCCTTTCTGCTGGACGAAGAAACCAAATGCAGCCGAGACAGATGAACCAGGAGAAAATGGCCAAATGTATTACATACATCCACACGGTGGGATTCTGGGACATTTTCTAAGAAAATGGGGCCTAAGGACAGACACACACTCACACACACACACTCTCGGGGCAGTGGAGGCTGACATGCCATCGTGAGCAGAGGAGAAGGAGGGGGTTGGTTTGTGACTTCAAAGGGCAGGAAGGCAGTTCACAGGGAGCTGGAAAAGCAAATGTTTGGTAAAGAAATGTTTGCTGGACCATCTTTAACAATGGGACACAGAGAGGACTTTGATCAAAGGGGCCTTCTTAGTTCCTCCCTGTCTGTCACACCTGGTTCATGTTAAACTGTAGTTACCTGTGATGATAGCTCCGTTTCTGGAGCGGGTCCTCCGGCTGAATTCCTTCAGACAGTGACAGGAAGGGCGAAGGGTCCCCCCCACCCCCTCACCCCCACCCCCCACCCCCTCTACTCACCCCAGGGGCTTTTGTGTGCTTAAAAATAACCAGCTTAACAGTAATCAATATCCCAAAAGGCATATTTGGGGAGAGCAAACTTTGCTCCCCGGGCTTGGAGTGTGTAATCTTTAAAACCTTGGGTTCTTTGTCAGTGGGCAGGGGAAGTGGAGCCACCTGTCTCCACGGTCAGAGGTCCCCGCGTTGTGCAATGGGCGCATTCCTGGGGCTGGAGGGAGTTTCAGGGAGGGGTCCGGAGGAGCCAGCAGGGTTGGTGCCTGCGCCTGGGGCCAGAAGGAGGCCCGAAGGGAAGGAGCCAGGCCAGGGACATTCCTGCAAGCTCTGGGTGTGGCCCAGGCAGGAACGAAAGGGCTGCATGGAGGAGCCAGCCCCGGGTCCCGCCCTCTGCTGCTGGCTCCCCAACACCGGGGACGGACGGACAGGGGATGGGGCCAGAGATGGTCGAGGCTGCCGGCTGCGGCCACCCCCGCAGGCCCCCGGGCCCCACTCCCCCCCCTCACCAGGCTTAGCGCCGCTCGGATGAGATCACGTAGCACAGCTCCCCCCACCCTACCCCCCCCCCCGCGGGAGTGGGAGGCTCCTCTCCTCTCTCTTTGCCTCGGCCGAGGCCCCGTCTCTGCCCCACTCCACTGGACGCCCACTTCCGACTTGGGAAGATATTTCTAAAGCCGCTGTCGGCCTGGGGGTCCAGCATTAAATAGCCCAGTGACCCCTCACAGCTTTCATCCCAGGGGCTGTGGGGCCGCCCCTTCCCTGGAGGCCAGCGGCACGGTAATTAGGACTTCGGTTTGAAGAAGCGTGGGCCTCAGACGGGCGCCTTCCCAGAGGAATCTGACCCTCCCCCGCCCCCCTCTGCAAGCCCCCTCTTGCAGAGGGGGGAAGGCCCCCCTGCCGGCCGACCCTAACCCGGAACAGGAGACAACCCCCCCCCACACACACACACACACATACCCCTAGGCACACACTGGCTCTGAGAGGAGACCAAACCCGCAGCTCAGTGACATGCCTGAGTCTCATCCCTGCACTCAGGAGAGTGCGTTGTGGCCATGGACAGAGAGGACAGACGTGTGCCTCCTCGGCCTCCCAGCCCTGTGGGGAGAGGCCTTTCAGTTCTGGGCTCCCCTCTGCCCTGCTGCTGGCCTGTGGGCTTCAGCTGTGTCCCGTGAACGCTACCATGTCTCATGTTCCTGCAATCTTCCTTGTCCCCCCCCCCCCCGAGGTCCCAGAATTGTCTCTTTCTCCCTCTCTGTCCCCCCCCACCAGGTCACAGAATTGTCTCTTTCTCCCTCTCTGTCCCCCCCCCCCAGGTCACAGAATTGTCTCTTTCTCCCTCTCTGTCCCCCCCCAGGTCACAGAATTGTCTCTTTCTCCCTCTCTGTCCCCCCCCCAGGTCCCAGAATTGTCTCTTTCTCCCTCTCTGTCCCCCCCCAGGTCCCAGAATTGTCTCTTTCTCCCTCTCTGTCCCCCCCCCAGGTCACAGAATTGTCTCTTTCTCCCTCTCTGTCCCCCCCCCCCCAGGTCACAGAATTGTCTCTTTCTCCCTCTCTGCCCCCCCCAGGTCCCAGAATTGTCTCTTTCTCCCTCTCTGTCCCCCCACCAGGTCACAGAATTGTCTCTTTCTCCCTCTCTGTCCCCCCCCCCCAGGTCCCAGAATTGTCTCTTTCTCCCTCTCTGTCCCCCCCCCCCCCAGGTCACAGAATTGTCTCTTTCTCCCTCTCTGTCCCCCCCCCCCCCAGGTCACAGAATTGTCTCTTTCTCCCTCTCTGTCCCCCCCCCCCAAGGTCACAGAATTGTCTCTTTCTCCCTCTCTGTCTTTCTGAAGCTTCTAAAAAAAAAGTGTGTTTCCTTTTCTGACCCGAGAGGTTCCGTGCACGGGGACTTGGGCCAGTTGCCGAGACAGGGTTCTCTGGCCGCGAGGACTTGCTATGTGCACCTGTCAGATGCAGGGACAGTCCTGCACGGATAGAGTGGCCAGAGAAAGTATAGAATGCCCGGTCGAGTTTAGATAAAGCCACCGAAATAAATTTAGACGAACCACAGAAATATTTTTAGGAGAGGGGCCCCCGTGCGAAATGTGGGGTCTTCTTACAGCCCAGTTGTCGACCTGAAATCCAAGTTTTCACACGAGATGATCCTCCCTTGTTGCTTCTTTCTTTCTTTCTTTCTTTCTTTCTTTCTTTCTTTCTTTCTTTCTTTCTTTCTTTCTTTCTTTTCTTTCTTTCTTTCTTTCTTTCTTTCTTTCTTTCTTTCTTTCTTTCTTTCTTTCTTTCTTTCTTTTTCATTTGCTAAATGTGATCGTGCTATTTCAATGAGGTGGCCTTCTATTAGATTGGAAAGTTGCTTGTCTTCTAAATAGATGTCTCCGGGGTGGGGGGAGGTCTGGTTGGCCTGTCCCTGAGTGAGGGGACAGACGTCTCAGGGACTTGGGAGTGCATGGGGCAGACACCCAGGGCGCCTGTGTATTCGCAGTGCCAGGCCCGTCCCCAGAGAGGCCTGGGCAGGGCGCACGGGAGGCTGGTCCCCTCACCCCTCTGAAATATGTTGGGGGCCCTGGCCGGTTGGCTCAGCGGTAGAGCGTCGGCCTGGCGTGCAGGGGTCCCGGGTTCGATTTCCGGCCAGGGCACACAGGAGAAGCGCCCATTTGCTTCTCCACCCCCCCCCTCCTTCCTCTCTGTCTCTCTCTTCCCCTCCCGCAGCCAAGGCTCCATTGGAGCAAAGATGGCCCGGGCGCTGGGGATGGCTCCTTGGCCTCTGCCCCAGGCGCTAGAGTGGCTCTGGTCGCGGCAGAGCGACGCCCCGGAGGGGCAGAACATCGCCCCCTGGTGGGCAGAGCGTCGCCCCTGGTGGGCGTGCTGGGTAGATCCCGGTCGGGCGCATGCGGGAGTCTGTCTGACTGTCTCTCCCTGTTTCCAGCTTCAGAAAAATACAAAAAAAAAAAAAAAAAAGAAATATGTTGGGGAGCGCGGCTCCTTGGTCTCACGCCCTCCGTGTTTGCGTGACCCGGCTTCTAGCCGATGGCCAGGTACCAGCGTCTGTATCCGTCACAGGCCGTGGTGATTTGTGCATTTATAAGTGGATATTGCACAGGAGACGTTTTAAACGCGGAAGCAAGCGTGTGAAACTGTTCTCAAGCGAGGGAATCCCGTCAGCGCAGGCCACAGCTCGCGCTCTGGGAGGCGCGGGGTGACGGCTCAGGAGTGCGCGTGCAGGTCCGCGGGACGGAGGGGTAGATGGAGGGGAAACGGGGTGCCCGGGGGACGTAGGGTCATCCCGTGTGAGGACAGGGACCTTTCCAGCTCAGGCCATACGGGGAGGCCGGGGCGTCCATTCACAGGCCTGGGGGAACGGGTCAAACTTTGGGGGGGCGGGTGTCACCTCTCCCTGCCTACCGACGTCAATATCCTGTAGACGAGGAGAGAGTCGTAGGTAAGTTGGAAAAGGAATGAGAAGAAAACATCCTTGGGTGTTTGTGAGTCACCTTGTTGGTAGTTGGGGGAAGACACGGTCCAGCTTAAAACGCTGACCCCCCCAAAGAGACAAGTCCGGGGAACGTGACCCCATTGACTGAACCTCTGAGAACTAGGCACATAACTTACATCTAGAAGACGAACATGTTGGGCGAAAAGAGTATTTGCTACAAAGATGACCAAGCTTGGTTTGGTTTCTTACCACGTAGAGAGCTCAGCTCATCCTGGGGGAATTCGGGAGCATTTTGTGTGTGGTGGGGGGAGTGCTCACTCACCGAGGCCCTGCTCTGTGCTGCATGTTGTCGAGGGACCTCCCAGCAAGCCCACAGGGGTCACGGGACCTGTTGGACACACGGCCGGTTGAGCAAGGGCGTCCAGCCCCTGGGCGGTGGGCTGGAACCCCCTCACACCCTGGGTAATGATGATAGGAGCCCGTGCACCCTCAGGATCTCATCCAGCTGACCAGTCAGGGGAGGGTCCATGGGCTGAGAGACAAAGAGCTAAGAGCAGATGAGAAAATGCCCCGATTTTGGATGGGAGACCTGCTTGTGACAATGACTAGGTGAGGCCAGAAAAAGAAGTTCCGGAAAAATCAGGCAGCGTCCCGCCGCCTCCGACAGTAAGAAACGGGGCCGTTCTGTGTTTGTAGTGGGAGGGGGACCGGGGAAGGTTTGAAAGCAGGTCTCTTGACCGTTAAAAACAACACAGGTGATCCTCACCCTGCTCGTGCTACGTGTGTCCTAAGCCCGTCATCAGAAATGAAGACAAGGTTTTGTTCACAAAGGTCTTTGGTTGACAGACGGAAGGTGTCTACTAGAGTGAGCTGAGAATCTGAATAGGTCCCAAGGTTTTAAGTTAGCTCCTCGGGGGGGAGGTTTTAAACGCAAAACGCAAAAATTGTTCATGCCGTGTGCTCTGAACAGTGTCTGGTCCACAAGGACACCAAGGTGTCTTCCCGTCTTAGGATTTAGGCTAATTTCTATTTTAATGTCAGGCTCCCTATTTAAAAAAAGAAAAAGTTGAAGCAGGTTGTTTCAGAATTTGGTCAAGAGAGCAGTGTCTCTCTTGGGGGGGGGGGGGGGGGATGGAGAAATGTTGGCTATAAAATTGGGGAAACTAGACCAGGGTCCCAGAGACCCTGCTGGATTTGGGGAGGAGGCCAGGAGGAAACTGCCTCCTTCACCAGCCTGGGTAGGCAGGTTGCCATGGAAAATCTCAGAAAGCTAGGTCACCATGCCGTCAGATGAGTCCTGTGGCCATGATGCCATTAAAAAAAAAAAAAAAAATCAGGACCATTGGCATCACCATATGATTCAGATATCTCCTAGACACTCCGTAAATATTTCTGACATTGCACACATGTGTGCACACACATGGTGTGTGTGTGTTTGTGTGTGTGGGTGTGTGTTTTCTTCTTCTCTGAAGGAACAGACCCAACTGACGAGTCAAGAGGTTCAAGTTTTTTCCTTTATACTTTTTTTTTTTTTTAACATGTATCTTTTCACAATTAGCAAGTGTTACTTCTGTGGTTAAAAACATCAAGTTACTTCCTTGGGAGGCGGTGGGAGGAGCGGGAGAAGTGGACGTGTCTTGGGGTCCCTTAGGGCTGCGTCTGGTCTCCCGGGGTTCTGTGGGGGGCGCCGTGATTGCGGCTCTGTCTCCCAGGAGGCCACTGCCTTCCTTCTGCTCCCCAACAGTCCCCTGCCGGCTCACCGGCAGGTTGTGGGTCTCCCGTGCAGCACACTGACCGCCGTCCCTTTCTAGACGTGAACAGGAGAAGGGCTGTGGACACACAGACCGCTCACTGGGGGCCGTTTTGATGAGAAAGCGTCTAGTCACCGTCAACAGGCTTTTTTCTTGTTGAGTTTCTCAGGCAGGTTGGGTGGGAGAGAGCGTGGGTTCGGAAACTGACCTCCTGGGTTTCCAAACTCCAGGGCTGCCCTGTCCCTTTTCCTGGCTGGGTGACAGAGGTGGACGACACTGTCCTGTGCCTCGGTATCCTCGTCTGTCCCATGGGAGCCCAGCTGGGCACCGTGAGCTGGGTGCCAGGCACCCTGTGGGGAGTCAGCCCAGCCATGGTGGTGGGTCCCCTCTGCATAGCCTGGGACGGACTTGCTCTGTGTGTTGACGTTGTTGACCCAGGAAACGGCCAAATCCGTAGAGAATTTTGGTGAGGTGGTCAGAACCAAACCGACGACCATGGCCGGGAGGCCCAGTCGCCGTGGACTGAGAGAAGGCTCTGGAAAAATGGTGGTTTTACAGCTTATTTTATCCACTAGATACGCAGGAGGGAGCCGTGAGGGGGTGTGACAGGAAGCCCATTGGTGGTTAGGTCCAGGGGGCGGGAGGAAGCAAACGGGGAGGTCTCTGAGATCAGATAAAAAGGCGACTGGAAAGCCACATACTCCTTAGACGCCGGTGGATCCCTGAGAGCTCACACTTGCAGCGAGCGGGTAGAGATGGTGTTCAGGAGGCGAGATCACACTGGGAGGTTAACTCGTCTCCCCTTCTGGTGCTGGAGGCTGTGTCCTCAGCCCCTGGGAAGAGACGACCACTGGTACATTTTAAAGGTATGTTATCTTAGATGAACAAAGAGGGGGGGGAGACAGTTTCAAAGGCAAAGGTCCGACCTTTGCTTAGGAAGGCAGGGGCCGCGGACGGGAGGACCTGCCAGGACTTGCTTTTCGTTAGGAATGTCCAGGATCAGATCACCCCGTGGGGTTGCTCTTGGTCTCTGAGCTTGTACGGCCGGCCGTGCTGACCTCCCCTGAGCCGGCGGGGGTCAGCCTGGGGCCCCTTCCTCTTTGTGCTCACGGGCAGTATCAGCACGGACAGTGGATTTTCCCTGCGTATCTTCTCCTTGAGGCCGAGTTCTGGTGACTGAGCTGCTTAGTGGACGTTATAAAAATGCCAAGGATTTCTTAAATCTGTCGGGGGGGCCCCCTCGCCTGCATCCGTCGTTGCTGATCTGTTGTCGATAGTCGAAGGTCCGTTTTTCTTTTCTTCTGTTTTGCTGTGTCTTCCGCTGGCTTGATTCTCACCCCGTGAAAGGTGGTCTTCCAGCTTGGTTGTGGGCTTGGTTGTCACGTTGCGGGAATGGCTCTCGCTGGAGACTCCTGTCCTCGCCCTGACGTCTACACCATGCCACCGGGCTCCTCCGTATGCTTTGGAGTAGGGAGGGTGGGGGGTGGTCAAGTAGAAAACAGCCCCCTGGACGTGGGGTGCCAGGTCCCAGACGACCTGAGGCTGAAGGACCGTGGAATGCTAATTATGTGTGTTCGCTGCTGAAATCCGGCCGTGGAGACCATAATTCTTCCGGACTTGCTGTGCAGAGAAGACAGTTGGAAGTCCAGAACACCGGAGAGACGGTTCCTACTTCTCACTCCCCTTGCCAAGCAGGCCGCGTTTTTGTTTTCATGATTCATGTCCCTGGGACGGCGAATTCCAAACAATTATCATGTAAAAGTAAAAAAAAAAAAAAAAAGAGGCGAAGACATGGGAAGGAAGCGAGGCGTCCAGGAGGACCCGGGGGGGGGGTGCGTGTGGGGAAGGGTGGACGTCGGCACCGGGGGGTGCGTGTGGGGAAGGGTGGACGTCGGCACCGGGGGGTGCGTGTGGGGAAGGGTGGACGTTGGCAGGTGTGCAGCCTCCCCCTGACCAGTGCCCTCTGCCCTGTCTCCTGCAGGACCAGGTCGAGCAGCAGCCGCCGTCTCCTCAGGACCCGCGAGACCCAGCAGCCCCCAGCCCTCCACCCCGTTCCGACCAGAGTGTGCCTCGTCCAGGTAAGCGCAGGAGAGGGCCAGCCCACGGGGACGCCGCTCCCGGACGCCCGCCACCAGGGCCGCTGGGATGCTAGCAGGACCTCGTCTTCTCAGAAACTGTTCTTCTTCCTACGAGGAGAAGAGGACCCTAACCTGTTCTTCCTTTGCAGGAAACCGTCTTCTCTAAACAAAGAAACAGGCTTGGGCGGCAGGGTCCTTCACCTCTTCCTTCCTTGCAGGGAGCAAAACTTCCAGTGTGGGTGACCTCTGAGCTGTCCGCGGGTCCCAAGGAGGGGCCGCCCCTCCCGGTGGTGTGCCGAGTGTGACTTCCTCCCTTTCCCTGGGTCCCGTCCCAGCTCAGCAGGAGGCTCCCTCACCATTCTCCGCCTTCCTGTGGCTCCCTTCTATTCCTCCCTGTTCGGTCCTGCCTGCCGGGGTCATCGCGGGAAGGAAAGGGTCAAGGATTAGGAAGTCATTCGCAGTGAATGCAGGCTCTGACGCTCCTGGGGGGTGGGGGGGAGGGAGGTGGAACTGGACAAGCGAGCTGACCGGTTGTTTGTCCTCAGGACAAGACGCGGCGGGAAGGCTTGGGATGGGATGGGCCGGCCTTAGCACACTTCGATTTTTAAAAGTCGCTTCATGAGAAAGAGGATGACCTTTAGCAAAAATGAAATAATTAAAAGTAAAATAAAATAAAAGCTGAGAGCTGGCCAAGACGTTTTGCTCAGGTGCAGGAGAAAGTGCTTTCGTCAAAGCTGTTGGTGTTTTTGTTTTGTTTTGGGTTTTTGTCCCCCCCACCCACCCACCCACCCCTGTGTCGAGCCGAGTTTTAGGGTCCTCCTGTAACAAGACTTTCAAGTGAGAGGACGCAAGGGAAACAGGACCAGCTTGTTACTGTTGGCTTTGAAACCGAGGAAATTCGTAAACCATGACATTTCACTGCTTTGCAAGCGGTCTCGTTGAAACGAAAATAATCTGACGTTTTGGGTGTTCGTGTGCGTGTGAAATCTCGGTTGAGACTGGAATCAGAAAGTCGGAGAAAAAGCTGTTCTGAAGGGACGTGCGTGGCGTCTCTCCACTCCTGTGCTCCTTAGACGGGCGCTCGGGCAGCGCAGGGACGTCACAGCCCCCCGGGCCCGCACGCGGCTCAGGGGAGATTGCGGCACAGGAGCTGGGCCGGGCTGCGTAGGCCGGAGAGCTGACTCTTCCCTGGGAAGGGTCACCCGGCAGGCGGTGGAGGCCAGGCCCCTGCCGAGGGGACACACCTGTCTCCATCTTGAACCCGGCTTCCCCGGGGAGCTCCCACCGCTAAGTACACCCTCGCCGTTGACCCTTTCCGTCCTCGCTAATGCTCTATACGGACAGCACAGAACATGGGAGAACCCAGAGACCCGGCCTGACTCGGACCCGGGCCGGACGTCGGCCCAGGACAGGTCCCAGTGCAGCACCCGTGGCCGGCAGGGCAGTCAGCGTCCCGGGGAACACTGAGGGTCTGGGTCCCGGTGTGGAGGTGGAGCGTGGGGGTGGAGGGGGGAGGCGGCTCCCCTGGACCTGAAAGGGCCCCGGAAACTGCGTGTGGACCCACAGCCGGGCAGAGCGGTTGCGGTCGGGGCTGAGCCGCCAGCGTTAACCGCGTGGAGACGAAAGCCCAGCTCCCCCGGAACGAATCCGCGAGACCTCCCCCGCCCACATGTGGAGCCCCTCCGACTGAGAAGCTCATTGAGCAGGGTCAGCGGGGGCCGTAAAGGTCCGTCCGGGAGAGCGGATGTGTCACACGCTCCGGTGCCTGAGTGACGAGAGACACCCCCGGAAGAGATGGCCACATGCCGGGCAGCAAGGCGGGAAGAGGTGGGGTGAGCACGGGTGGGCGTGAGACGGAGTTCCTTAGAGGTTTCAGGAATGAAACCTGGGGTTACGGGTGGTCTAAGGAGAACGGAGGCACTGGGGTCTCCTCCCCGACGTCACAGAGACATGGAGCCTGCTCGGGCCACTAGGCACGGCCACGGAGACGCCCCCGAGAGAGGAGGACAGAGAGAGGGACGGGGGGTGAAGGGGCGGGAGCTGAGAACGGACCAGAATGACAGGGGCACCATCCCCACATGGTCATCAGAGGATGGAGAAGGAAAAATGAAGACTAATAATAATTCGCAGCTAAAAGCCTCTAGCCCTCTTCCAGAAAGGACACGGAGGGAAATCTAAAGGGGGAAAAAAAAAACCCAGATTTTTTCCAACCCTGACCCCAGCTTTGGATGAACAGTGGCCTTGGGCCATGGTCTGTACCAGAATGGGAGGGCAGGATGTTCAGAGGTGCAGGGGGGGGAAAAAAAAATCTCTTCGCCTAGAACTTCATACTAGTAGCTAATGAAAGCAAAATAAGGCCATTCTGGGGTGGGTGTAGGACCGAAATTGAGAAAATCAGTTCCTGGCAGTCCTCACTCATAGAGTTATTAGAAGGTGTGCTTCCAGGATGAGACACAACAGCGTGGAGAGGACAGAGGGTGTGCTCTCTCGCGTCATTCCATGTGAGTGTCTTCAAGCGAGGTTCACCCGGGAGTTTGGATAGTTAGACATTGGAGATGTCTTGGGAGACTGGGGCTTGTTTCCAGCGAGTGGTTAAGTCGTCGAAGGACCCCAGCGAGAAGGAGAATGTAAAGTAACCAGAGATTACCTCGGAGGAAAGTATGCTTAGTTATGTATTTTAAAATATAATGTATAGCTGAGAGAGTGACTGTCATTGCTAAGAGAATAGGTCTGTCATCGATAGTTTACAAACCTGGCAGGGAAAAAAGAAAAAAAAAAAAAAGGGAATCTATAGTTAATAAAAAACAACCAACATCATGCAGAAAAGGAAGAAAAATAAGACCTGTGTGGTGGTGGTGGTGGTGGGGGGTGTTAAACAGAAAATACTAAATAAGACACGAGGAACAGTTCCAGGGTTATCCAGAATGGTAGTCACTGGCTTGAAATAAATACTGGAAAGAGGTAGAACCTGCAACCCCAAACACAGACTCTTGATTGTTTTCTGACATCTGTGTAGCTTTTAAAAAAAAGAAAAAAAAAAAAAAGAAAAGAAAAGAAAAAAAAGTTGACCATATATGGAAGGTTGTGCTCAATTTTAAGCAATCTCTTTCATGCAAGACATGGACTTTCACCCAGTGCGATTGAATCAGGAGTCAACAGAAGAAGTTCAAAGAAGTCAACAGAAACTTTAACACACACTCCGCTGCACTGATGGGGTAGAAGAGGACCTCAGGAGTGACAACGTCAGTTTCTTAGAAATGAATGAGATACACAGAGTGTCCTCGAGGTTGGAAGGGGTAGAAGGCTGTTGAGAAGGTGCTCCCGGCTGTCGCTGTCTAAGCTTTTCAAGGAAAGACAAAATTGAAAGGTAGAGGAGCAGGAATTGAATCACGGTCACGAACGCGGAAGGCAGAAAGTCTATATAAAAATTGAGTTCAGACATTACTGACACGAGGAAGATAGTACATCCAGAGAGAGGGACCATTTCAAAAGCCAGGCTTTTGTCAAATTTCCCAAGACAGGCAAACCTGGGAGGAAGGAAGAGACGCAGGGAAATCCACAAGAAGAACCCCTTTCCGGGGAGCTCAAAAATGGAAACAAGGAAACCATGAGCAAGGACAGGCCAATCCGTGTGGAGCTAGGAGGGAAATGGATGATGTCTTGCAAAAATAAAAATAAAAAAACAAAGTTGCAGCCCTCCCATGCTGGCGAGGGTGTGGAGCAACAGGACCGCTCCCATTCATTGTTGGTGGGAGTCACTTTGGAAAGACAGCTTTAGCTGTTTCTTAACCAAAACAGAGTCTCGCCATGTGATCCAGCCACGGGTACTGCTTGGTCAGTCCCCCGGAGGAGTTGAGCACTTGTGTCCCACACAATATAGCAGACCTGTCGGTGGTGGTTGACCATAGCTTTATTCACAGGTGCCAGAACACGGAATCAACCAAGATGCCCTTCAGTAGTAGGGGGAGCAGACTCCTACACCGTGGTCCACCCTGACCACGGGGTGGTACGCACGTGGCACCGAGAAGAAATGGAACGGTGGGTCCGTGAAAAGACACGGAAGAGTTGATTCATTGAGACAGACAGTAGACGGACCAGAGGCTCGCCTGGAGGGAGGGAGGAACCACTGTGGAGAACAGAGAGGACTTTTACAGCGAGGGAGATGGGGGACAGAGAGGCGGCCAGCCCTCCTTCCCATGTGTCCGAGGGTCCCACGTTCCTCGTTGGCTCTGGTGTCCTCAGAGCCCTTAGGTGTCTGGAGTGAGTAGACTTGGGTTGCTCTCCTCCTGGTGGGCATGCCTTCCCTCACCATCTTGTGCCTGTTACACGCAGCTCAACGCCCGGGGTCTTCTTAAACTAGACAGACATTTGGGACGGACACCATGGCGGAATCGGACAAAGAGGCCGGAATGCTCTTCCTTCCTCCTTCCCTTAACTTTTGGGTGCTCTTGAGCCACGGGCCTTAGAGAGATGTCCGCCTGATGTCTCGGATGGAAAGTTGAGCGGCTCTTTGTGCAGGTCCCGACATTTAGAATAAAAGACTCACAGTGACTTTCCTTGACCCGTTCCGTCCCTCTGGCAAAGAGGATTTATGGCTCCCGTTTTTATTAGCTCAATCCTAGTGTAAGCAGCTTATTTTTGTGTGACAGTTGCTAAAAATGCCTCCCGCAGTTCCTAGCAGCACAGGGCGGCGGGGAGAGGCACGTTTTCCTCGGGAAGAAGGTAGTTTTGTAATAGTTACAGTTGCTCCTCGGAGTTCTTGCTCCTCGGAGTTCTTTTAAAATACTTTTTTTTAGGTGGTGGGTACAAATACACCTAAGGTAAAAACGAACCATTTTCAGCATGCAAGTCCGTGGCATTCATTATATTTGCAGAGTAGGGGCAGCTATCCCCAACTCTCTGTTTTTAAAAACTTTTTTTTTTTTTTTTATCAGCACAAACAGAAACACTGTATCTATTAGGCAGTCACTCTTCCCCCCCTCCCTCCTCTCCTGGCAATCTGTTCTACCGCGTCTCTGAATTTGCCTGTTCTACTTTGTTACCTCGTGTGAGTGGAATCGTATAATATGTGTCCTTTTGTGTCTGGCTTATTTCACTCAGCCTCAGGTTGTCAAGGTTCATCCTGGTTGCAGCGTGTGTCAAAATTTCACTCCTTTTATGGCCGAGCCATCTTCCATTGCACGTATAGACCACGTTCTGTTTATCCGTCCGTCCATCCGACGTGGGTTGCGGGTTGCTTCCCCCCTTCTTGGCGACGGTGCACCGTCGGGTGGTGAACATGGGTGTGCAGGTATCCGTCTGCACCCCTCCCTGCTCCCCAGCCCTCTGCGGATAGCTAGTCTTAGGATTGGAATTGCTTCATGAGACAGTAATTCTGTGTCATGTTTTCCTGACGGTGTTCTTTTGTTTGTTAGCTTGGTTTTGTTTTGTTTTGTTTTTTGGGGGGGTTTTTTTTGTGTTGTTTTTTTTTTTTTTTTTTTGAGATGTGAACTTCTAGAGAGTCCTGATTGTACAACCCCGTTGTTTCGGAGGGCTGTTCATGCTCACCACCGAGGCTGAGCTCTCTCCCCCACCGCCCCCCCCCCTCGCCCGCCGCAGAAGGTGCCCCAGGGAACTGAGAGAGGTTTCAGGTCCAGGAATACAAGTCACTGGTTGTCTGCACGTGCGTTTCGCCACGACTGCATCTCGTGTGGAGCCGGGGGCGGTGTGGGCCTCACGGAGCAGCCTCCTGAGATGTGTTCAGAACACAGCCCGCAATGTCCTGGCTGGGAGGCAGACATCTGACTCCAGCCCTCGCCCCCTGAATCGAGGACCCCTGCCAGACCCTGGCCTGCCGCAGTCCTCCTGTCCAGCCTTGCTCGGCCCTTTTCCTGGCTTTAATTTAGTTTCTTCTCCTGGTCATCTTGAAGCCAGCGCGCTGGTTGTTAGCGTGTCGTCGTGATGCACAGAGACACGCTGGGTGGGCTGCCTTCCCCTCCACGCGCAGAGCATGTGTAGGAGAAGGGTGTGGGCTGGGACCCCAAATCCAGAGATCTGTCGGGAGCCTCCCCGCGGACATCTCACCGAGTCGTCTGGCTGCCAGGGGGAGAGAAAGGACCAGCAGGAGACAAGGACGTAGTCAGTTCGTAGAGAAGGGGAACTCAGTCAGAGGAGCTGGTTTTCTGCTGGTTCTGCCCCTTCTGGGAGCCGCACTCGAATGTTCTCCGAGATTGGAGGCAGCCGGGCTCGGGTGGGCACCCACCTCGTCTCTCGGTCTTTCCTGCCGTGTCCTGGGACCGCGGGCAAGTCCGTAGCCGCTTCTGCAGGGGAGGGTCTTCCTCCGCGCCTGCCCACCTTGAGCAGTTATTGTGAAAAACGGCCATGGTGGTGACGGTGATAAGTTGGAGTCCTGTGCTAGGAACCCTCCCGCCTGTCTTACCTGCTCTGACCTCATCCTCAGAGTGACAGACAGGGAGACCGAGGCAGGGAGGGTGGGTAACTTTTGCCCCAGAAGCCACAGGGAGCTCACACCGTCATGGCAGACCTGGAATCAGAGCCCAGTCCGTCGGACTTCGCGCTTTGAGAGGAGAGAGAGGACAGGCCGAGGGCACTCGTGTGTGTGTGTGTGTGCACGTGCACGCATCACCCTGTCGGTGCGACTCGGGGCGTCCTAGGGTCCCCCTTCCTCCAGAGAGCCTGCATTTCTCGAGAGCAAGAACCACCTCTTCCCTGTCGTGAAGGCGCTGCCCTGGTGCCTGCCTGTGCACAGTTGTGTTGAATAGATGATCGTTCGTGAATCCCTGAAGCCAGCCTGCCGTCAGTAGTGTACCGTGTGGGCTCCCGAGAGGTCCTGAGCCCCCGCCTCTACCCACCGGCCCCCCCGCCCCACACAGGGGAGGCTCTGACAGCTCCAGGTGGGCAATTACACGGACCAGCTCACAAAGACCTGCCCTCCCTACGTTGCCGAGGATGGGGCGTCAGGGACATTGGGGTGACACCTGGCCAACAGGAGGGGGGTACAGTCAACTGAGAGGCCGTGCGGCCCCTACTCACCCTTGTCACCAACCAGGCTGACCTTGGGGTCCCTCTGAGCCCCTCTCCTCTGCTTTGTCTCTTCCTATGTCACCCCTGAGAGGATCTTCAACACTTTACCCACTTCTCTCTCTCCCTCTCTCTGTCTCTCTCTCTCTCCCTCTCTCTCTCTCTCCCTCTCCTCTCTCTCTCTCCCTCTCTCCTCTCTCCCTCTCTCTCTCTCCCTCTCTCCCTCTCTCCCTCTCTCTGTCTCTCTCTCTCCCTCTCTCTCTCTCCCTCTCTCTCTCTCCCTCTCCTCTCTCTCTCTCCCTCTCTCCTCTCTCTCTCCCTCTCTCTCTCCCTCTCTCTCTCCCTCTCTCTCTCCCTCTCTCTCTCTCCCTCTCTCCCTCTCTCTGTTTCTCTGTCTCTCTCCCTCTCTCTCTCTCCCTCTCCTCTCTCTCTCTCCCTCTCTCCTCTCTCTCTCCCTCTCTCTCTCTCCCTCTCTCTGTCTCTCATACACACACACACGACTTTTATTTTCTTAGTATCCTTTCCTCACACTTTACCCACTTCTCTCTCTCTCCCTCTCCCCCTCTCTCTGTCTCTCTCTCACACACACACGACTTTTATTTTCTCAGTGTCCTTTCCTCACACTGAAACCACGCCGTTGTCCAAGGATGATGTTCCTTTTCTGAAATGCTCAACAAAACCCCCGAAGAGTCATGGATGTTGGCCTCGGGCTGCCCGGGGGGCGCAGAGTTGTTCTTGATTTTGATTTATTGCCCCCTGGCCCCCCTCGCCTAACCTCTGTTGAGGGGGTTGAGATGCAAACAGGCCTGGAGAAAAATCACCTCCCATCCTTCCCCCGCTGGCCAATAAGGTCCGCGTTTCCACCCGCCGTGAGGCGAGTGGTCTGCTCTCAGGCCACCCCCCGGGGTAGGGGGTGACCTGTGCCCATGCCCTCTGTGGCTCTTTGGCAGGGTCAGTTGACTGGAGAAAATGGTCCCCCGTCAGTAAGACACCCCCTGATTTCTTGCTCCCTTCCTCTCTTCCTTACATGTGCAGACACCTTTCCTCTGGTAAGAACAGGTTCTTAACCTGGGAACACCTGGAGCTTCATGTTTTCACCCGTTGAATCTGCCTTCACTGACCAAGGAGGTGGGCAGTCTTTGGGAGATGGAGGGGGAGAAACTGAGGCACAGATGTCAAAACACTGGCCCAGATCTACACAGGCAGTGGAGGGGCTTGGAGCCGGGAGCCTGCCCAGCGTGGTTCACTGCCCTCTGCGGTTCCCCTTAGAACATGCCGGGGACCGGGGACCCAGGGACCGGGAACCCAGGGACCGGGAACCGACCCCTGCCGAGTCTGGATTTAGTCCTGACCTTTTTGGGGGGGAGGGGGCAGAGACTAAAGGAGACGGGGACACGGCTTCTCCATCCTTCCATTTCTGTGAAATGAGCGGAAAAACCACCCCCCGCGGGCTGGTCACCTGCTGGTGTCACTGGCTTGAGAGACCCTGGTGTCACGGGCACTTCCTGTTGGGGACGTGGCGTGGCGTGGCGAGCCCTCGCCTCTGTCGCGCGGCCAGCCAGCCGGGTCTCTGCCGACCGTGCAGCCAAGGGAACGCCTCTCGGGACGCCGCTGCCCCGTCCACTTTCCCTACGACGGCGCTCTCTCTGGCCGTCCTCTGTGGCCGCCAGAGTTTTCTTCTTAAAGATCCAGTCCGGGCACACCCCCTCGGTCTCTCAGACGCGTAGCCTAGGGTCCTTCTGCCGCTCTGGGTCTGGTGGCGAGGCCGCCACCCGACCTCTGGCTCCTTCTCACGTTGCACGTCACCTGGGGTGCCGGGCGCACAGACCACTGGCTCTCGTGGAACAGGGGGTTTGAGTCTGTTCTTCCTCTACCGCGGTCCGTGGGCGCCCCACCCGCCCGCGTGTCCACGCCCTGTGTCGCCTCCGCGTCCCGAGTCCGATCGGTGCCTCCCTCCCGTGTGCCCCTCTCTGCCCTGCCCACTGGGGGAGTCACCTCCCCGTAGGTAGCTGGGGGCCTTGACTTCTCCCCAGAACCCACCGCTCTCTCTCTGGGCTGCGTTTCGTACGGTGGAGAGGACGGGTCTGTCTTTCCCACTGTAGGTCCAGGTGCCTTGAGACTGTGTTTTACGTTTTAGATTTTTTGTTGCAAATGGAACAAAAGGAAGGACGTGGCTCTTGCTGAGAGAGCCCAGCGTAGGCATCTGGGCTCCAGGAAGGGCTGAGCCCGGTTGGGCCTGTGTTTTAACCGCGGGGAACCTTGGTTTTTCTAATCTGCGAAGTGGACAGGCGGGCAGGCGGCTCCCGGGCGTGGCGCAGGGTGGGCAGCAGACACCCCTCCCCTCCACACTTTCTCGTTCTGCGTGGCCCGCTTGGACCGGCTCCAGCGCCCTGCACGGAGCAGGCACGGGCGCTCGTTAGAGACCAGAGGGCCCAGGGCTGAGGGCCTGCGCTTCTCAGGGGGCCGTGGGGCACGCGTCCACGAGGTTTCCACACACACAGGCCCTTTCTTTCCACCTTCCATCTGGAAAAGAGCTCGCTCCCGGGCCAGCGCCCGCCACCCGGCCCGTGCCACGTCCTCTCGTTCTAACGCGAGCCCTGCTTGGCGGGCGCCCCGGCGTCCAGGGCCTCGGTTTGGGGGAGAGACTGATCCTCGTGGCGTGAGGCTGCCGTCGCCGAGGACGAGCGGCAGGTCTCCGTTCCAGACGCCACGCGGGAGAGGAGGGGAGGGCGGGGGGGGGAGTGTGTGTGAGAGACGCTCTCTGCCCAGTGGAGGCTCAGCTGCGTCCGTCCGTCCATCCGGGGAAGGCCGGGCGGGCTGAGGAGAAAGTCCCCACAGAGGCAGAGAGCCCTCCCCACGGAGATGCCCCCCAGGGGCGGGTGGGGGGCGCTACTGGCCTCGCTTCCGGGAGAGGGACCGGACCGGCTCCGTCTCCGGGTCCTGCGGCCGCGGGGCCGCCCGGAAGGCCGGCGTGGTCTGGCCGGGCGGGCTCACGGGCGCAGGTCTGGCCTGCTAGGTGATGCCTCCTGCGCAGAGCCGCCCGTGCCCAGGACGGCCTCCTTCCTGGACGCCAGCCATCCCTTGTTGGAAGTAGACAGTCTGGCATTCATTCACCCTGTGGCCTGCGTGTAACCTGCCCGACGGGGCTTTTTCCAAGGAGCGCGCGGAGCGGCGACTCAGCAGCCTCCGGAGAGGCTGGGGAGGCTGCCTGGCTGTCTGACTCTTTGGGAAATTCTGCAGCTTGATTTATGGAAGCCACGCAGGCAACTGCCTGCCGCTCGCTGAGCACCTACTGTGTGCCACGTGGGAAGCTAGACAGCGAGGCGGAGGCCGGAGGGAGCGTGCCAGGCCCAGCCTTCCGGCCACTCACGTTCAGCCTGGGATGGGGAGGGGGGGCGGTGAAAAGAGAGAAACTTCAAGTTAACCTGTGGGAAGGGAGGGAGGCAGGGACACTCCCCACCCCCAACTCCCCCGCCTGTGGAATTGGGCAGCCCTGGGTTCCTCGCTGCCCACTCCACAGCGTGGTGGCCGAGTGGTGCTCTGCCTCAGTTTCCTCCTCGGGAACCTGTGTGGGGCCCACGCGGCCGGCTGGCCGAGGGAGAGGAGGTGAGAGACGGGCTCTGGCTGTGAGGTGTGCCTGGCACGGGGCCCGGCCCTCGTGCTGGTATGGAAATGGCGGCCATGGCTCGGCCCCCGTGCACAAACGCCGTGTTGTATCCAGAGAGAGGATAGAAACCAGACGTGCGCCCCTCCCCCGCCAGCTCACGCCTCCAGCCCGTGGAACCAACCCCTCCCTCCCTCCCTCCCTCCCGCCCTCCCGCCCTCCTCCCTCCTCCCTCCCGCCCTTCCTCCCTCCGCCTGGGCTGCGCCAGGACTCAAGTCCAGCACACCCGGATTCCGAGAGAGGGGTCCCCTGCGCACCCCCTTCTACAGGGGCCCACGGTTCAGAAGGCACCGTGACCACGCGGACACGCGCTGTTATTTTCTCTTAATGGAAAAGTAATTGTAAGAATAATAAGCCCGCAATTAGGAGCTTTGTGTTCATTTCCTGACAGGACTCCAAAGATGTGGATTCTAAATGAATCCCAGGGACCCTGGTTTCACAAACAAGTGTCCCCCCCACCCCCCTCCCACTACCCTCTCCCCCCAAGTTGATCCTGCCCCTCAGATGGGCTGCGGAGAGACAGGACACACACACAGACACACACACGGACACACGCACACATGCACACTATCCCCTGGCCTCCCCAGCCCCATCCTGAATGTCCCAGTTTTCCTGTTAAACCCTGTTTCCATCCACACCCTGCAAAGCCGGCCTCTCTCTCTCTCTCCTGGGCATTTCAGTTCTGGGAGACGTGCCATTTCTTGGAATCGCCTGGAACGTTCTCTTGGAATGACTTTCCCTATCCTGAGGCCTTGCAAATGGGGCCCTTCTCCGAGTGGGGTGCCCTCCGCTCGGCTGTCTTGCCTGTAAACAGAGAGCTGGTTTGAAAATTCCTGCGTCTGCCAGGCAGTGTGAGCACAGCCATGCCGGGCCCTCCCGGCCTGGGGGTGGGGGTGGGGGCGCTCTGGGTGGGGCACCCCCTTCGTCCCGCCTGCCGGTCCCAGGACCGAGGCTCTCTTTGTCTGTGCACACCCCCCCCCCCACTCACCCAGAATCTCTCGAAGGATTCTCGGCCTTGCACCTCCCCCGCCAACCACCACCACCACCCCCCCTTTCTCGCTGAGGGGGCCCCTTTCTGGGAGGCGGCCCCCCTCTCCCTCTCCCTCGAACAGGGTGCCTCCACCTCATCAGTCTCCCGTGAGTCGTCCCTGGAAGAGAGAATGATTTTTCCAGATGTGGCAAGAGCAGTTTCAGATCCCCCCCCCCTGCTCTCCAGCCCTGCGGCCCCTCGCTGTCTAAGATGGCCCCGGCGTGGAGGTGGCAGGGGGTGTGTGGGGGGGTGTCCTGTTCCCGGGACGTCTGCCTTTCCAGTGCCTGGAACGGTGTCACACACGTCCCTGGTGCTCAGGCAGCATTTGCCAGGCAGAGGAAAAACATGGGGTGTTTCCCCCACCGCATCCCACCCCACCCCCTCCCCGGGACCACGGGCCTTCCATGTTGGGAATTAAGTCATGGACTCGTGGCGTGCTCCACACAGAACTAGGTTCGGGAGGACGAGGCCCTGATAGCTAACTAACTGGCCTCCTCAAAGAAAAAAAAAAAAAAAAAAAAAAAGTTGCTTTTTGAGAACACAGGGCAAGCCAGTGACACTTTTTGGACTGTGACCTGGATTTTTTCCCTCTGGGGTCCCAGTGCTCATGGGCTTAAATACGTGCAGGGCTGATGGAAAATGAGAACCTTCCAGAACGACACGTTATTTACAGTGTGCTGTATCCTGGCTTCTTCTGCCTGATGTATGAAGTAAGAGAAGACATGTAGGAGCCGAAATCAAAAGGCCGAGGAGAAGAGAGGGGGGGGGGTAAGAAAAGATGAAATCAGTGAGGAATGTGTAAGCGAGCCGCCCGGCGACCCCTGCCCCTCGGAGTGATAGTTTGTGAGCGAGTTTATGCTCTTTCTCCTCCACCTCCCCCCCGGAACTGTCTTTCTCAGGGTGCAGGCAGACAGTGCCCAGCTGGTTCTGCACTCATTCACGTCCTTTGCAGCTCAAGTCCCTGGTCCCCGTGCCTGGTGGGCTGTCCCCTTGGGGTGGTGGGAGGGGGGTGCCTGGGTCGTGGTGGCTCCCGCTGCAGAAGACAGGACTTAAAAACAACGACTGAATCTTGGGTCCAGGTAATGTCCAGGGGGGGCTTCCTGCCACCATGTGGCAAGATGAAACTCAAGAAAGAAGGCAAAGCAACTCCCCTCCCCACCCCCACCCCCACCCCCCACCCCCGTCCTGGGTGCTGCCTTGGGGGTGTCAGGAGACCGCTTTCTGACTTGAGACTTCACGGAATCGCCGCATGAAAGGACTCGTGTTTCTTTTATCTGTGTGTGTGTGTGGGACAGGGCTATTCCGCCGCTCTCTAAAACATGGATTTGAACAGTCAATCTCACCTGATTCAAAGTCCAGAGTGATTAATCATTATCTCACCTGTTGGCTGTTTGCTCTCTGGTCAAGGTAGACTTGTCTGGCTGCCAGGATGTCTGCCTTTGACTCCGGAGACTTGCCCTGGACTTTGTGACATCCCCTCTCCCTGGGAGCGTGGCAGTCTCCTGCACTGTCTGTCACACACACAACAAGCCCATGGGGACACACAGCCCGGCCTCGCTTCCGGCAGGGCCACGGGCGCCTGCCGTGGGCACAGCCGGCGTGTGACATGGCGCAGACCTGCTGTGCCGCTGTGGGTGCTGCTCACTCAGCCTCCGCTGGTGGTCGAGCTTGGCACGAGCCAGCATATGATGAGCACCTGTCATAAGGTGCTCACAGGTAGGTTTGCACACCTACCTACCTGTCGTCGCCCAGAGGATTGGGGGCAGAAGCAGACCCGTTTTATCCTGACAGCTGATGTTTGTCAGAACAGGAATCCATGTTTTAGGGCCACCGAGGACATGAGCAAGCAGCCTGCTCCCGAACCTTCACAGGCCAGTCTGTCTGGGGTCACCTGGGAGTCGCCCGAGAAGCCTGTCCTCACAGGTGACCCGTGGCCCTCCGCCTCGGGCCTGGGGTTCTCCTCAAACTCGTTTTGCCTCCTGACTGGGGGTCCTGACACACTTCTCTTACTGACACAGACTATTTCTCATCTGGAAAGGGACCCTTGACTCTTCTCCACAACGAAATCCCTGTCCCCTCCGGTCACCTGGGGCCACAGGCTCATCCCACTTTGCACTGGCTCCGCTGCCCCAGGGGCCGACCCCTGTGTGGGCCAACAGGAGGGCCATCTCACCAGTCCCTCAGTCCTGGGGGTGACGGAGGCCAGTGGAGAGGAGAGGGGACAGGGGGTGCCAGGGACAGGTGAGGGCTGAGGACAGAGTCAGGGAGTGAAGGAGGAGCTGCTTGTCCGGGGAGGGCCAGAGGGTGGGAGTGGTCAGCTTGTCCTGCAGCAGGCTCCTGAAGCCCCAGGAAGTCACACCGGTCAGGTCCCTAGCACATGGCATCGTCATGGTGTAGGGGGCAGAGGGTCCCTTCAAGTGCCCAAGGAGATGAACCAGACAAATTTCTTAAGTGGCCATATTTGAGACTATTAAACATTCCAACCTTAAAAATGTCTTTATGGCCCTGGCTGGGTGGCTCCATGGGTAGAGGGTCACAGGTTCGATCCCCAGTCAGGGCACATACAGGAAGCCACCGATGAGTGCACAGCTAAATTGAACAACTAAATGGGACAACAAGCTGACGCTTCCCTCCCTCCCTCCCTCCCTCCCTCCCTCCCTCCCTCCCTCCCTCTCTCTCTCTCAAATCAGTGGGAAACATTTCTTCACGATTTTACTATTTGTTATTATTTTTTTTAACTGTGGTCAAGCACCCCGAACACAAAACACACCATCTTAGCTGCTGGAGTCAGCTCCCACCCACGGCTGCCCTGCCCCCCCCCCCCCCCCCCCCGCAGGACTGAAACTGTCTCCCACTCAGCACCGTCTGTCCCTCCCCAGACCCCCCCGGCCACCGCCCCTCGGCTGCCGGTGTCTTTCGGTCTGATGGCTCTGGGACCCTCACGGAAGGGGAAGCACACAGTTGTCTGTCCTTCTGCAACTAACTGGCTGGTCTCACCGAGTGTCATGTCCTCCGGGACCGTCCGTGTCTAGAGTGTGTCAGAACCCCTTGCTGTTTAAGAATGAGTAATCCTCCCTGGTGGTGATGGACCACATTTTGTGCCACTCCCTGACAGACAGGAGGGGGGCTGTCACCTCTGGGCTATTAGGAGACACCAGTCACACTGCTGCTGTGAATGTGGGTCCATGGTTGACATCTCTTTGAATCCTAGATTTTTGGGGGGTTTTTTTTGTTTTTTTTTTTAGCGGGGAGGTGGGGGTGAAGATATACTTGCTTTGAGTTTTTCAAAGTGGCTCAAAGAAAGAGAAGCCAGACTCAGTGTTCTTTTGTGTTTTTTTTTAAATCTAATTCTTAAAGATAAGTAATCACTGAAGAGTAACAAAACCCAGATTTTTGTTTTGTTTTGTTTTGCTGCGTTCTTCTGTTCGGACGACTCAACATATGAAAAATGAAGTACATGTGATTGGGATACGTGCGCCTAGAAGAGTAACTGGGGTGCCCACACGGTATTTCGGTTGAGCGTTGAGTTATATTTGCACAAGGTTTTACTTGCTCAGAGGTCAACAAAAATAGCTTGCCCGCCGAACATGACCTGGGTTTAAAATACTTCTGCAGGCTGGACGCTTTGTGCGTGCCCAGAGGGAACTGTGTCAGACCTCTGGCATTTGCGCATGTGTTCAGGAACTTTCAGGTACAATACTGTACAGAAAATCCTCCCCTGTTTTTTCCTGCGTGCCCACGGAATGCCCTGTCCCCCTCTGGGCCTGTCGGGGCGGCTGGGCGGTGGGGGGGGGGTGTTCCCCATGCTGAGCAAATCTCCAGCCCCTGGCGGAATGTCCTGCACGGTCAGTTCAGTTGTGGTACAAACTTGTGCCTGGTCTGGCCACACGGCTCTCTCTTGGAGAAAATAGGTTTTTGTGTTTTTTGGTTTTTTGGTTTTTTTCACAAGATGAGCAACTTTATTACAAAGTCCGAAACAGCCAGATGGAAGGCAGGGGTGGACAGGGCGAGGCACAGGGGAGGGGGCGTGGAGTGTCCACGCGCCCTGGGGAAACCCCCTCACGGCCTCTGAGTGTTGGTGGGACCAGCCGCTCCCTGAACCCCGCTCTTCACGGTTTTTACCGAGACTTCGTTACATAGGCACAATCTATTAAACCATTGGCCGCTGGTGATGAGTTCAATCCCCAGCCCCTCTCTGCCCAGGAGGTCAGGAGGGTGGGGCCCAGCGTCCCCTAATCACTTGGCTGGCTCTCCTGGCAGCCCGCCCCCACCCTGTGGTTTTCTGGGGGCTCACGTTAGCACACACTCAGGCCTGATAGGAAGGAGCTCCTTCTCACTCTCTCTAAAACGTCTGGAAGTTGTTTCAGGAAGAACGGAAGACCAAGCGGTCCCCCCAGAGATGCTCCTGTCCCCCGGCCCTGGGCGTCGCTGGCCTCGCGCCCTGTGCCCCAGGAACCGTGATGCTCCTGTTCCCCCGGCCCTGGGCGTCGCTGGCCTCGCGCCCTGTGCCCCAGGAACCGTGATGCTCCTGTCCCCCGGCCCTGGGTATCGCTGGCCTCGCGTCCTGTGCCCCAGGAACCAACTGTGCAGGGAGAGAGATGTGTTTTCACTCGGCCACAGGCCCGCACGCCCTCCCGTCTGTTCTGCTGTGACTCTGTTCTCATCCTTGGGGGGTGGTGGTGGGGGGGGGTCAGCTCCATCCCACGTGTGCCCTGTGGGTAGCGTGTGCCCTCAGGCACAGAGCTCGGACGGGAGCAGGGGAGACACTGGGAAGGACAGTCAAGTCACCGCTGTTCTCTCGAACACGCCATTCTGTCGGGTGCCACAGTCATTCAGTCAAGTGCTGTCAGGAATGCCTCGTTAGAAGCAGAGACTAGCCGGGGGTGCGACACCCAGCAGCTGCAGAGAAGGGGGCGCGGCGGGGCCCCCCTCTCACTAAAACCCTCTGTGCCCTCCCCCGCCCCGCCCACGGCCCGGCCTCTTCCTGCCTCGGTGGATGGAAGAGACTCAACCCAGGATTCAACGCATGAGCCAAACGTGAATCTGTCCCCCTGCCCTCCCGTCCCTCGGAGGACGGACCTCCTCGCCTCCCTGTGCTCACAACCCGGGGCAAGGACTTCAGGTGCCCCTGTGAGCCGTGTGAGCGATATTTGGGACAAAAGTCAGTGCCCCGTTTTAGATTGGGTTATTCTAGGAAGGAAAAGTAGCTATTAATAACTTGACTTCCCACCGTGTTGTTTGACCCATATTTGTGCCGTCGTCGTCGACGCACCCTCCTCGCGAGGCGCGTGTGAGGCGGCGAGGGGGAGAGCCGTGAGGCCGTTTCTCCTCTTCCCCTCCCAGCGTTCCGGCCCGGGGTGCGTTCTCACGGAAAGTATTTTGGCACCGGGTGAGCCGTGAACGAGACACTTAATCTCCACGTTCATTTCCAGAAGCATCTGCTTGCTATGTTAATGCCCCGATTATTTCATTCTCTCGAGCCAACGTGACCGTGCAGGGACGGGGCTGTGTGACAGGTGGCCGAGCACTGATCCCCGTGGAGTCCTGCAAGGGGCCACCTGTGGTGAGAGGCGCAGGAGCCGCCCTCCCCCTCCCCACCCCCACCCCCCCCGCCCCGTCCCCCGCGTGGGCTGGCACACGGAACAGGAGCCACATGGACCGGCCCAGTAATGTGGCGCGTCTGTGAGAAAGGAATGCCGCCCAGGGCGAGCGTCGAGCCAGGGAGATGTGAAAGAAGACAGAGAACGGCCGTCTTCGGAATCCGTTCTTTTAAAAAAAACAAAACACAAAAAAACCCACAAAAAAACACAAAAAAAATCCTCCCAGCTTGGAAGGTTCCTTTTATGCGTCCTCCTTGGAATTGAACCGAAGTTTAGCTAAAACAATCAGGTCACCGTTGTTGGGGGCTTGTGGCATGATCTGAAAAGATAAAAAATGGCTGATGGGGAACTTTCAAGCCTGTGCTGCTGCTGTAGGAGATGTTAGATTCTTAAAAAAAAAGTTTTATTTTTTGCTCCAAGGACTATGGAAAACGGGCAAGTTTTTGAAACATGGCCGACCCGGCAGTTGGATTTGATTTATGAAAATTATAACCTACTAAGTGCCTGCGATCAGGCGGACCCGGGCTGCGTTGAGCAGAGTCGTCATGAAAATGTATTAAAGCAGAAAAGTCGCTTCAGAAAGAACCCACCCCGGAGTGTGGGGTGGGGGCCGGCCAGGCGTCCCCTGAGGACTCCTGGTTTACTTTGAGTAATGTCAGAATGACTCCGTGTTCTGGAAAGCATGGCGGAGGGAGTGGGGTGGCCCAGGGGGTGACCAGGTCTGCTGAGAGAAGCAGACGGACAGAGGACAGGATTGCCCAGGTGGTGGACACAGCCCCGAGCTCTCAGAAACAGCCAAGGGGGAAGAATAAACTCCAGTGGAAATGCACCCGGCCTCGGGAAACGGGACTGTTATTTTATTTTTCTCTTCCCCTGGGAAGAAATCTGTCAGCCACACTGTCTGTCTTCCTGTCTGATTTCCTACAACAGGATGAACACGACAGAGGCTGGCCTCTGGGTTCTGCGGGGCTTTCTCTTGTTTCTTTTTTTTTTAAGCAAGCGCGGACCAGCAGCAGTGTGCGCGTGGGCCACCCGGTCCAGGCGTGTCCTCCGGGTCACCGCGGCCCACAGTGAAGGTCGCTCCGTAAACGACAGTGAACTTTGCTTTCACCCCATATTGATTCTGAAGTGTTCCATTAGGGATGGAAACCTTGAAGTGTCCATAGGGTGATGAGCTAGGACGCCCGGGGACTGGTCAGGGACTCATCAGCTGAGCATGCATGTGGGACGTGAGTGCTGTTTGGGATGAGCAAACACACCCTGGAACTTCCCTGAAGCCCAGATCTGCAAACTCACACCTGGCCTCACAAGAGGAGCGCCCTGAGCTCTCGGGAAATGGGGAAGGCGTTTGGTCCCGGGCTTGGCGGCTGGTTCTCTGTGCTCAGCTGTGGTCAGCCATCTTCCACAGTTCCCAGCGTTGTGAGGGCTGCGTCCTCGGTTCACAGAGGCGGACACTTCTCAGGCCACATGGACTGCAGGGACGGGGGACCATGGACATGCACACCTGCCCCTCCAGGGTCCTCAATCTCTGTCCACCCCTCTTTCCCCACTCTCTGCACCCCGCACCCCACCTGGTCCCCAGGTCTCGGAGCAAGAGCTCTCTGCCTGCTGACATTGGTGTCCTCCCATGTGACACATTAAATATTAATGCCATGGTAATTATTAATTATTAATTCAGCACTTTTGTCCTCTTAATCACTGGCCACGGGATTAATATTTGACTGCATATAACCCTGAGCTGTAGAGCAGTGTCGTCGTTTTTCCTTCACAGGCCCTAGAAATGCAGGGGCCGCCAGCTGACGTCACCATGTCGGGACTCAGGGTCCAGACCCCCCCCCCGCCCCTTGCAGCCCCAGTTCCCCGGCTCCTGACTACGGCCCCTCAGCCTGCTCAGGCCCGTGGCCCCCGTCCGGGGTGTCAGCAGCCACTGCATCGAGCAGGCCTCCACGTCTCCGCTCTGTGATGTCAGCATCTTCCCAGCGGCCTGTCCCCCTCCCGTCCCTCTGTCTTGACTGCCTGTCTGCCTGTCTGTCCTCCCTGGGTCCCTGTGTGGGACCTCTAGGAGAGACTCTGTGTTGGGAGCGGGAGAGAGGCAGGGAGGGCAGCGTGTTCTGGAAAGTTCTGTGAAGCTCATTCATGGAGCGTGCACCTGGTGAGCTCACACTGGTAGCCGCCAAACTCGTTTTCCCATGAAGGGTTTCGCCACCGAGCACTGCGCTCCGTGAGATCCTGGCACGTTGCTCACCTCCTCCGGGCCTGTCCCTCGGCCGGTAGGCCAGGTTAATGGTCACCCTCTGCATTGTTCTGGATGGAGCGGATGGAGCCCAGAGCTAATGAATAACGTTCTCCAAGTGTTTGCCGTGGGCCAGGCTTCTCTGCAGAGCACATAATAGCTCACCCGCTGCTCACACCCGCCCCGCGGGCTGAAGGGGCCGTTGTTCACCCACCCCCTCCCACCCCCAGCCAGGAAAACAGAACACAGGGCCAGGGTCGGGGTCAGCCTGGGCTCTCCAGCCCGCCAGTCAGGAGACGCGGCCTTGGGTAGCGTGAGGGTCTTACTGCCCTGAGCCCCAAGCCCCTTGTTTGTTGAGTGACCGTCACATGGGGCTGTTAGGGGAACAAACGAGCCTGACTACGTGACCTGCCTTCGAGTCACCTCGGATGTTATTTACCAAGTTGTTAAAAAGTGACAGATCTGGGAAACATGAGGGGAAGGGAAAAAAAAAAAAAAGGAGTCAGTGTTACAATGTATTGGGTTACAAAGGAGAGACACGCACTTGAGCTAGCTGAAGCACAGTCCTGATACAGAGGTAGGAATGTTGGACCCAGCTCCCGGCCGGAAGCGGGCAGCCAGGCCTCTGAGAGGCCAGAGGCCGGGCTGCACACAGCTGCCCAGAGCCCGCCCACGTCCCGGGTTCCAGCCCGGCCCGGCCCCCACCCTTCTCCCACATCCATCTCGGAGCCTGTGCTGGGTCATAGGCCTCGCCGTGAGTTAGCCAGGCTCTCCAGAGAGACAGAGCCAATAGAATGTGCACACGGACATGTGCGCACACATGCACACACACACACACACACATGCTACATATGGGGGGAGGGGACCTAGTTAAGGAAGAGGCTTATATGATTGTGGAGTTGGAAGTCCTAAATCTTCCAAGTGGGCCGGCAGGCTGGAGACCCGGGAAAGATAGGAGGGGAAGGAAGAATCTGAAAGCAGGCTTCCCCCTTGACGAGGGGACATCCTCAATGTCCTCTCTGAAGGCCCCTCAACTGATGGGACGAGACCCACCCGCCCTAGAGGACCACCTGCCTGCCTTGCTCGGTCCACGTCCACGGATCTCAGTGTCAATCACGTCTTAAGTAGTGCGTTTACAGTGCTCTGTAAAACCACACGTGTGGCCACACATCTGGGTGCCGGGCTCCAGACAGGATGACGTGTACAGTTAGCCACCAGAGTCTCCGTGGGCACATCTCTTTCCAGCATTTTCCACCATGCCCACTGCTGTGGTGGTTCTCTGTGACCTCATTGCTTCTCTGCGTCCGCTGCAGGCCCTCTTCCGTGACTGGTGCCTGGGGCTCTCGGGCCAGTTGGAGGCAAGGGAGGGGCGCCCGGAAGCCCGTAGCCACACGGCAAGCCTGGGTGTCATGGATCTGGCGATCGTGTGGCCCCTCTTGGTGACTGTCCCGGGCCAGAGCTGGTGTCTCTCTCTGATGGGTGCTGATGTATTGGACTGATTAGGGCTCCTTGCCTACCTGGGATCCGGCCAGCTGAGGCCAGGGTGGTGGGGCCATGCTGTGCAGCCATGACAGAGTGTACCCTGTGCCCCCATCCCTGACAGGGTGGCGTGCTGGGCAGCTGCTCCGAGAGGCGTCTCCTGCACAGGCAGGTGGACGTGCACTTGGACTGTCATTGTTGAATGGCTTCTGGAATACCAATAAATACTAATCAACAGAAGCGTCAGCGGTCCTTCCCGAAACGTCCACGTCCCTTTCGGTGACGCCGCTGTGCCCTCAAAGGGTCTTGGCCAATGTCGTGCGTTTTGGAACCTGGTCGCTAAGGTGCACCTTGGGCCGGGACCCCCTCATCCCTGCTAACGTTTCTTTTCTTTTCTGTTCTGTTTTGCTTGCTTTGCCTTTCCATGCCCAGAGGATGATGTGGACCAGCAGCCCCTGGTGAATGACAGGAATACACCGTCGGAGCGTCCACACCCAGCTAGGAGCATGCAGTCGGAAACGGTGCCCCTGCGCCAGAACGGCCAGCACACCAGCAGCCAGCAGCCAGCCTCGGGAGCCAGCGCCCAGCCGCAGGCCGCCCCGCAGCAGAAGGTGCAGCGCTCGCAGCCCATGCACATCTTGGCTGCCAGGTGGGACCCTGGGCATCACAGCGGGGGGAGTGTGCTAGTTTGCAGAGATACCCCGCGGTCCTTGGCTAAGTTGCCCAGCGGTGGGAGGAGGGGGAGGGGGCGGGGTTTAAGTGGGAGGAGGGGGAGGGGCGGGGTTTAAGTGGGAGGAGGGGTGGGGGCGGGGTTTAAGTGGGAGGAGGGGGAGGGGCGGGGTTTAAGTGGGAGGAGGGGTGGGGGCGGGGTTTAAGTGGGAGGAGGGGCAGGGTTTAAGTGGGAGGAGGAGAGGGGGTGGGGTTTAAGTGGGAGGAGGGGAGGGGGCGGGGTTTAAGTGGGAGGAGGGGCAGGGTTTAAGTGGGAGGAGGAAAGGGGGTGGGGTTTAAGTGGGAGGAGGGGCAGGGGCGGGGTTTAAGTGGAGGAGGGGCAGGGTTTAAGTGGGAGGAGGAGAGGGGGTGGGGTTTAAGTGGGAGGAGGGGCGGGGGCGGGGTTGAAGTGGGAGGAGGGGAGGGGGCGAGGTTGAAGTGGGAGGAGGGAGAGGGGGCGGGGTTGAAGTGGGAGGAGGGGGAGGGGGTGATGTTGAAGTTCACAGGCAGATAGATCACCTCCTCCCGGGGTGGCAGGACACCGTGGGGTTGGACCTGGTACCTGGTTCGGTCTAAGGGATTGGTTGAACTCCTGCCCCGAGCCATGTGCCGTGCCCGAGGGGAAGGCTGTGAAGGGCATCGGAAGGATGCTCTGGAGAGAATAAAATGGCCCAAGTAATCAGTGGGAGGACTCCAAGGCCTCCGTGCCCAGAGCGAGGTCCAGAACCGGGGTCAGTGGCGTTCCCTGCCGCTGTCCAACAGGTGTGACCTCAGACGTTTGAGGAGACTTCCCCCAGGGGAGTGAGGGGAGGGGGTCTGTGGACAGACTGGGCTGGAGGCAGGGAGGGACCCCCGGGGGAGTCCCCCAGGAGAGTGAGGGGAGGGGGTCTGTGGACAGACTGGGCTGGAGGCAGGGAGGGACCCCCGGGGGAGTCCCCCAGGGGAGTGAGGCGAGGGGGTCTGTGGACAGACTGGGCTGGAGGCAGGGAGGGACCCCCGGGGGAGTCCCCCAGGGGAGTGAGGGGAGGGGGTCTGTGGACAGACTGGGCTGGAGGCAGGGAGGGACCCCCGGGGGAGTCCCCCAGGGGAGTGAGGGGAGGGGGTCTGTGGACAGACTGGGCTGGAGGCAGGGAGAAACCCCCGGGGGAGTCCCCCAGGGGAGTGAGGGGAGGGGGTCTGTGGACAGACTGGGCTGGAGGCAGGGAGGGACCCCCGGGGGAGTCCCCTAGGGGAGTGAGGGGAGGGGGTCTGTGGACAGACTGGGCTGGAGGCAGGGAGAAACCCCCGGGGGAGTCCCCCAGGGGAGTGAGGGGAGGGGGTCTGTGGACAGACTGGGCTGGAGGCAGGGAGGGACCCCCGGGGCAGTGAGTGAGTGAGTGGGTGGAGGGGGTCCCTGGCCGGGGTCAGGTTTCTGAACTGGGCACTGAGTGGTGAGCGGGGTGTCCAGGGAGGGGGGGGGGAGATGTTGTGAGCCGGAATGATGACTTCCTGGTTCTGCCAACGTCAGGATTCTTCTTCCTTTTCGCAGGTGGAAAACATTCCATTATCGGTACGTATTCGAGAGCTCTCCTTCTATTCCTCCATCCGCCGATGGGCAACGGGGACAGTCTGGGAGTACACATGCCTGCCACGCCCCGCTTGTCTGAGGACAATTTTTTTTTTAAAGAACTTATTTTTAAAAGCAGTTTTAGGCTCCTAGGAAAAATTTAGAGGCAGATGCAGAAACTTTCTGTATGGAGCCCCTCCCACTCCAACCCACCCCCTGCCCCCCTTGTGCCAACATCCCCCATCAGGGATAGTGTTAGTACTGGGCACAGCTGGAGAGCCTGCATTGACCCATCACCATCTTCCAGAGTCCCTGGACATACATCAGGGTTCGCTCCTGGTGCTGGGCCTCCTGTGGGTTTGGGGCGGATGAGTGACACACAGCTCCATCGTTATGACATCACACAGAGTGTTTTCACGGCAGGAGAGCAGACAGGATGGTTCAGACGCTCAGAAGGACCTTAGGAAGGAGCTCCCGTGAGCAACTAGAGCGTGGAAGGCGAGGCTTCTACGCGCTCAGGGCTCCTGGTTGGAGCTCTGCGTAGGAACACACGGAAGGGGCGTGTCCACAGCTCCGCTCAGCTCGGTGGTGGGGATTCAAGTCATCTAACGCCCGGTTCTCTGCCCTCGTGACTGTTTTAAGTATTATTTAAAAAAAAAAGCAAAACGACATACCGAAAGGTAGTTTATTATTTCGGGCACGTAAGACTTAAGTCAGAACGGTCAAAGAGGTACACAGAACGAGGTTATGTTAGAAGAAAGGGTTTTAAAATATGAATGAAAAATATTAAATAACCCCTGACAAAAAGCAATACAACTGTTTATTTAAGGCATTCCCTGTTGCTTCTTGATTGGCGTCCTCCTCCCTTGCAATTTTTTTTCCCCCACCTGTGGATGGAGCGAACACCACCACAGGCGCTTAGGATGCGCCGTTACGCAGATGCACGTTAAAAAAAAAAAGAGTAGGGAATGTACATGTGTGATTTCCAAATCTCGGGTGGGCAAGCCGCCCCCCTCAGAGAGAATCCTGCTGACAAAGTGCCATTTTAATAACCGGTTCGCCGAACTCAACGAGAAATGACGTATGGGTTCGACCGAACGGTGTGGGGAGGGGGGTACCCGCTGAATCCCACCACTGGCTGTGCCCTGTAGGAAGGGAGGGCACACATGAGATCAGGACGGTCAGCTCCGCCCGGGGCAGACTCCACGATGGGCAGAGGGAAGACCAGCCTCTGGCACGTGGTCAGGGGTTTGTGGGAGGGCTCTCGCCCCCCACACACAGCACCCAGTCCCTTTGTGCCAAGGGGGGCACTCACCTTGGTAGTCAGGGCACCACCACCTGGTCCCCGTGGGGTGGTGGCACGGAGTAGGGAGGAGCACTTGCGAGTAGGTCCCCATGTCCACTTGTGTTTGGCGAGCCTGCCAAGAGAGCTAATGGATCGTGAATTCAGTCAGATTGTAGAGTCAGTGGAAAACTGATGTGAAGACACAACCCACACGAGGGGTGTCCAAGGCGTGTGCAAACGAGGAGCAGGGATTTTCTGTACAGAAACAGGGGCGCATGTGCACACTTAGGCGGTGACTCCCTTTGGGGGGACGGACAGAGGGGACTTCCTAGACCAGGGGTCGGGAACCTATGGCTCTTGAGCCAGATGTGGCTCTTTTGATGGCTGCATCTGGCTCGCAGGCAAATCTTTAATAAAAAAATAATAGTAATGTTAAAAGTATGAAACATTCTCATGGATTACAATCCATTCATTTCCTACCGCTCATGTGCATGGTTGCGGGTGGCTGGAGCCAATCACAGCTGTCCTCCGGGACCACACCAAATTTTTATTGGATAATGCGTAATGTACACGGGTCGTTGTATGGCTCTCACGGAATTACATTTTAAAATATGTGGCGTTCACGGCTCTCTCAGCCAAAAAGGTGCCCGACCCCTGCCCTAGACTATCCCAGCCCGGAGACAAGATGTGAGCAGAAAGCTGCCCGCAGACCTCCGGGCAGAGGACGCAGAGGGCACTCCACATTGGTTTTTTTTTTTTGCTTTGACTTTGAACTTCATTTTTCTGTCTCCCTAGTTGCATCTGATGCATCCTCTATGTATGTTTTGCTTTGTGGTATGAGAAGTGAGACTTGTGCTCCCGGGAGGGGGGCAGAGAGGGCTCTGGAGACATGCCAAGGGGAGGCGGAGCTGCAGGAGTGGCTGCCAGTGGCGTGCGCGGGCAGGCGGGGCAGGGCATTCCTGGGGTGACGTAAACACAGGCTTTTGTGTTTTGGGTGGACAGCTACATGAAGCATTCACTTCCCATGGATTCCAGCATCAACACCCTCTTTGTGGACGTAGGCATTCATGTCCCGAGTCAGGGGCGGGCACAGAAAGCCTCTTCCGCTAACTCTATTTGTTGGAGAGGTGCTCACTTCTAGGTCCCTGGAGAAACAGGCATCCTTCTTCAGAAAATGCTCTCACTCACCAAACCTCTCCGCCTCTCAGACATTCCCGGGTCAGAGCCCAGGAGGGAGTTGGGACGGCGTGCGGACCGTCGTTTGCAAGCGGGGGGCGAGGGGGGGGCGCCCAGGGTTCCTCACCTGAGTTGTGGGGACACCTCTGCCCTTTGAGTTCGAGATGTCAGCTCCCCCCCCCTCTTTTTAATGTTTGATTGCGGTAAAAGACACATCACATAACATTCACCATCTCGAACATTTTTAAGGGTACACGTCCAGGGCCACATAGACGCACACGGTCATCTGACAGAAGGACACCTGTGCCCTCCCTCATTCGACACACCCCCCCACATCACAGCCTCCACCCCACCTCACCCCAGCCCCACCGCCCAGGCCCTGGCAGCCACCTCTCCACTCTCTGCCTCTGGAGTTTGACCGCTCAGGAAGGAGCAGGCTCAGGCGGGATCTGTCTTGTGACCTGCTGGTCTCTCTCTCTCTCTCGGCACGGTGTCCTTTAAGGTCCGTCCGTGTGGTAGCGCGGGTCACAATGCTGTCCCTCTTCCAGGCTGAATAGCATCCCTTTGTGCAGGCAGGCCACATCTTGCTGTCCAATTCATACGTCGAGGGACAGGCGGGTGGCTTCCGCCTTTTGACTGCTATGAATGGTCCCGATGTGATCGCTGTGCACTTATCCGTTCAAGGGCCTCTTTCTCTCGGGGGTCTGTCCCCGGGAGCGGGACTGCCGGGACCCGGCGGGCGGTAGCTCTTATCCGCAGGCCGTTGTGTCTCCTCCCAGGCGTCTGCAAGAGGAAGACCAGCAGCTGAGGACTTCGTCTCTGCCGGCCATCCCCAACCCCTTCCCGGAGCTCTGCGGTGCAGGGAACACCCCTGCACCCTCGAGCTCCTTGCCCCCGAGCCAGGCGATTGTGAAACAGGTGAGCGTGCCCCGGGCTTGCACGCCAGGCTGCGGGGCCGCGGGGGCTTCCCACGGGGCATGCTGGCTGCTGGCTCTCCGCTTTGGGAAGGAGGGAGAGGGGAATCGTGGGATCTTTTCTCTCTTGTAATGGGATGGGTGGCCTGGGGAGCCCTTTGGTGATTGATTGGCTGACATTTCACACAGGAAGTCAGGTACGTATCTGTTTCTTTTAAATGTCTCAAAGAAAATGATAAAAAAAAGTTTACACACACATATACATTATATATATGTGTGTATATATGTGTGTGTGTGTATATATATATAAAATGTATATATATCAATAGTTGGCTGCTTACAAATGAACTTTAGTTTCCTGAAACAGTTTCACCACCGCATGGTCTTCATTGCCTAATAATTGTGAGTAAATGAAGTTAAACTGGGCTTGGCTGGGCACCTGACCTTTGGTACAGTATAAGGGTTTCCATGTGACAGGCGTGACTTTGAATGTGATCTGACCCAGAAGGTGACAGCCATCTTGTTAAACCAGTTGTTTCCACGTTAAAGTGGGACTTCGCAGACCTTGTCCCCCCAGGAGGAAACCGAGGCGCAGAGATTTCGGTCAGGTGTCCACGGTCCAATCGCCAGTCACCAACTTGTCAGGGATGGGCTGGCGGCTCCGCCCGTCCTGGTGGGCAGGACCTGGACCAGGGTGGGTCCCAGGCTCGGAGGGAGACCTCGCGATACTCTGGTGTGGGGGTCTAAGTGTACTGTAACTACCACGGCAGCAGGGACGGGAGGCATGCGCTGAGGGCTGTCTGTGTGCCAGGCGCTGTTCTAAGTGGTTTCTATGTTCATTGGCTTGTATGCTTGTTCATTCCTCAAAACAAGCCTAAGAGGAAGGTGTCCACGTTTTCTCTGTCGGAGGGAAACTGAGACCCAGCTGCGAGCTGGTGGACTTGAGTGGGATCTAGGGTGGGCGATGGGGCTGGGTGTGACCCAGCATGAGGATGAGACTTGGGGTGTGGTCAGCCCTGGGCCTCCAGCGCCTTGAGATCCACCACGGCGGGCGCTTCCTGGGGCCCCGAGTGTCTGTCCCTCCACGTGGGTTTCAGAAGGCCCTTGGCGTTGTGGGCTAGACTCGCTCCCTTCTGCCGTTCCTCCGCTTCTCCACGTGCGCCGCCCTGGCGGATGACGCGGCCGGGTCTTTGTTCTCTGCACCCTGTCCCGGGCCACGTGAGGCAGGGGTGGGCGGTGCCGTTAGGACGACGTAGTTTCTCACGCTCCCCGATGCCACGTGCTGCCCCCCACCGCGCCCCCGCCCCCACGTCAGGACCCCAGAGCAGGCCGCGCTGTCCACCGTCAGCATGTAGAGAGGGAGGTCAGGGCCCCCGTCCATCCGGAGCTGGAGCCGGAGCTAGAGCCGGAGCTGGAGCCGGCCGGCCCGGCCACGGAACTTTTGTCACATGCCTGAAGGACATCTGGGATGTCTGCCTCCCCGGTGACCTCCTGCTTCAAATAAGGGTCCAGACAGTCTGTGGACTGGTCACCGAGGTTGTTGACAAAGTTCCTCATCCTAAAATAAGGCCGTGAAAATGTTCTGCGGCTCCTGCCGAGGCCGGCGGACGGTCCAGCTCTGTAGGCGGAATCCGGGGACCCAGGAATTCCGCCCGCTGTTTTTCTTGGGATTGGCGTGAGCTCCCCGTCAGAACGTCGCGCTGGTGCCTGCGTTTTCTGTCGCACAGATTCCTCCGGTCCCCCGGGGGCCCGGCGGGCGCAGGGACGCGCAGAGAGCTGCTGCTCTCCGCCCGCAGTCGGTCGGCTCGGAGGGACGGACGGTCCCCTGTCCGCACCGGTTCCGGCGCGCGTTCGGTTGGCGCTGCGGGTGGCGGTGCCCAGGCGGCATCGGGGTCCTGCCCGGCAGAGCTGTGGGTGGTGGGCGAGGAGGTGGGGCCCTTCCTTGCCACGTGCCTGAAGCAGAGAGAGATCGGAGCCTCTTTCTCAGGGGTCCCCAAACTACGGCCCACGGGCCACATGCGGCCCCCTGAGGCCATTTATCCGGCCCCCACCACACTTCTGGAAGGGGCACCTCTTTCATTGGTGGTCAGTGAGAGGAGCATAGTTCCCATTGAAATACTGGTCAGTTTGTTGATTTAAATTTACTTGTTCTTTATTTTAAATGTTATATTTGTTCCCGTTTTGTTTTTTTACTTTAAAATAAGATATGTGCAGTGTGCATAGGGATTTGTTCATAGTTTTTTTTATAGTCTGGCCCTCCAATGGTCTGAGGGACAGTGAACTGGCCCCCTGTGTAAAAAGTTTGGGGACCCCTGCTCTTTCTCCACGTGGACGCCGTCCGAGGAGGGAACGTGGTTCCACCGTCCAGCGTGCAGCCCGCCCTGCGGGCTGCCGGGCGATGGCAGGGACTGTCTCAGACCAGGAAGGGTGCCCTGTGGTCTTAGAACAGGCCACCATGATGGGGAAGTGAGTGGGATGGGCCACACCCCTGCAGCTCGGCCCCACCCCGGCGGCGGGGATCGGGGGTCTCTTTGGGGGACAGGCCAGGAGTTGGTGTGTCACGAGTGCTGGGGTCAGGGGTCTCTTTGGGGGACAGGTCAGGATGTGTGTCACGAGTGCCCAGGCCGCGCCTGGCTGTGGACGCCGTTAGCATGGACACGCACTTCCGTCTGTGAGAAGGCCCGAGCTGGGGTGGCAGGGGCTGCGGGCGGCCCAGCTCCACATCCTGGAACCGACGTCCCCTCTCCGTCCACGCTGTGGGCCAGAGGGGGGCCGCTCACCCCCAAGCGGCCGTCCCGCACCCTGGTGGTGGGTCAGGCACCAGCAGACGTCCAGGGGTGGAGAGAGACACCGAGGCCATGTGTGGCGTGGGCTGACCTGGCAGGGCGTAGAGCTGGGTCACGGTGCCCGACAGTGAGGACAGTCACAGGAGGGGGGAGCAGAAGCCAGGAGCACGCAGGAGAGCTTCCCCGTGAGCGAGACGGAGGCCGAGGGCCGCGGACGGGAGGGTCGGGGAGGCCGGGCAGCGCCGTGCCCAAGGACACGCCCGCGCGCTTCCGGGGGGGCGAGCTTAGAGGACCCGCGGGTGCTCGAGGCAGCGTGGCCGGTGGGTCCCCGGCTGGTGGCGATTTCCTCGCTGCCACACAACGACCGGTCACAGCAAGCTGTCCGCTGTGTGGTGTAAACGCAGTCTCGTTGCTGAACCCCGTGCTTCATGGGGCACAGATACGGTCTTGGCTCTTCGGCTCCAGCTCGTCTCTCTTGCTTCATTTTAATTAATTTCCTGGTAGCGAGTTAATTGCCTTGCCGGGGTTCGGACATGCCTGTCCTCACGAGCACAGCCGGGCCTTCCGAGGCTCTGACCGCGATGTCACGAATGGGCCGCGGTGTCAGCCTCTGTGTGCGAAAGGCTGCCCGCAGCTGCCAAGTGCAGGAGAGTGCCCAGCGCGTGCAGGAGAGTGCCCAGCGCATGCTGGCGTGGCGTGGGCATTGCCAACCTCGCCCGTCCCGGGTCAGGGCCTCCCCGGGGCCATCCTGGAGCCAGACCGCCTTCCTCTCACCGTGTCCACCCTGCAGCCCCCCGCCCTACACTCGTCCAGCCCCCTCTTATCAACCCCGGCAAAGGTGGCCCATCCAGGTTCTCTGGGGCCTTCGGGATCAGAACACGTTAGAGGCAGAGATCCACTGGAGTGCAGCTCGAGGGACGGGGGCCCCCAGGGGGTGCGCTGTGCCTCTGCCCTCCCCCACGCCACGTTCTGGACACTCAGGAGAGGGCCGCAGGGTCGTGTCTGGACAGGAGCCCAGGAGAGAGCGCGGTGTGCGGGCTCCCAGCGGAACAGGGAGGCCGCTGCCCCGTGATGGTCACGTAGGCCCTCACCAGAGCAAGGGTCAGCCCCAGATACACATCGCACGTCCCCCTCGTTTCTGGAGATAACACCCTCTGTGCTGGCCAGCTCCCCTCGCCTTCCCACCGCCCTCCCCGGACCAGACGCCCTTTCTCTCCTTCCTCTCGCTGTCTGTTTTCTCTGTGTGGTGGGCGGACGGCGGCCACTCCCTCACGGCCCCCACGGCCCCCATCCCTGGAGGGGGCCGCAGCCCGCGGGGCCAGGAGGACGGATGACTCAGGCCAAGCGTGCTGTGTCCCTCCGAGGGGCCCTCTGTCCCCGTCATGGCTCTGGCCTCCCCGCCCAGCCCTTGGTGAGCAGTATCTCCGGGAGCCCCAGGCCTGCCCCCCCAGGCTGCTGGCTCTGTACACGTGGCCTCTGGCCGGGCTCTGCTGGCCCAGCTGCTGCAGCTCGGCTTGGACTTCCGTCCTGTCCCCCCCCAGCCCGCAGCTGACCCACTCTCTTCCCGTGCGGGGCCTGCCTCCCTCTCTGCTGCTCCCCTGGAATTCGGAGGGAGGGTCACTCCTAATTGCTGCTTTTTTTTTTTTTTTTTTGGCCACCACAGCCAATCAGTCATGTGGCTTCCTGGACAATTTCCTAGAGAAGGAACATAAACCATTTTTTGTTGGTTTTTAAGATTACAATATGCAAATGGAACGTGTAGTTACCAACTCTCCGAGGAAGTTACTTCAGCAGAGATTCCCCCCCCCCCTTGGCCACCTCCAGGAGGCCCCGTGGGGGTCCCTGCTTCCCCTCTCCAGTTCTGGGAGGGGTCTCTCTCTGCTTGGGGAGCTCTGCGGGCCACACCCAGAACCCCAGCTCCAACCCCGGTGGGGGGGCTCTGCAATCCTGTCCCCCCCCACCCCTGTCAGAGGTCTGCTCACTGAGTTCTCATGGAGCAGCTCTGGCAGGACACAGGCAGAAACATGGCGCCCACCAGCCTTCAGGTGCGCGGTCCTCCTGACTCACACCCGCCGTGCTCTGAACCGGCCAGCAGGCCGGGGCGCCAAAATGGACCTTCGCACAGCGTTTGATCACGTGCACGGGGACCACGTAGCTCAGCCTCAGCCCGAGCCGAACAGGCAGAGCCCACGGGGACATGGTGTCCTTGGGTACAACTCCTTCTGCCACCAGGGAGGTCCGGGAGCGGGGGTCCTGAGCTCAGGGGGGATCTTGGTGGGCAGGGATCAGCCGCGTCCCTCCCCGCCCGGGGCACTCTGGGCTCCTCTCTGTCCTCCTGGGTCCCACAGTCGGCAAGCAGTGCAGGCTCCCTGTCCCTGCCTCCCTCAGCCTGAGAAACACGCCTGTCCCAAGAAGTTTGGGGACCTTTGCGTCCCCTGTCACCTTGGAAGGGCTCATTTCATACTGGGTTTGGGGGGGGGGGTCCGCACACCGTCCAAGAAAGTAAACCTGTAGGACCACTGACCGCGGCGAGCTCCTCGGATGCTTTTGCTCTAGAATCAGTTTCTCCGCAGCCCCAACAGAGTCCCCATGGAGCCACGCCACTGGGGCGGTGGGTGTGTGGGGGGGAGTTGCCCGTGAATACCGTCCCTTTCTTAGATTTCTCTGGGCACAGAGCTAACACCGAGGTGTGTCTACCCCTGAATGAAGTCCTTCTCCGTTTATGTTCTAAATTTACCAGCCTTCCCAGCTCTCATGAATGTGCCCTTGTCATGCTACGGACAGGCAGACAGGACATCTAGTGACACCCTCAGGGCGCTGGTCCCAGAGACGTGCGTTCTCTCTGCACACCCCCAGCCGCCCCGGGCGTGCAGCACCAGGTCCCGGGGCGTCCAAGGGCCGCCTTGCGGAGGGGGCCACCTCGGTGCGGGGCCGTGGCGGGGGGGTCATGCCGGGGGGTGTCCTGGGGGTCGCTCCCCTGAGACACGGGAGGGAGTCAGGGGCTGAGGGTTCTCACAGAGGAGGCAGCAGCCCGGCTTTTTCTAACCTGGGAGAAAAGTCGGGGTGCGGGAGCGTGCTGGCCACTCTCCCCAGGGTTCCCTGCTCCTTGAGGGGGCTCAGGTGAGCCGGCTTTAGAGGGGCTGCAGGAGGGAGGGCACCAACGTCCTGGTGACAGGAGGGCCACGTGGCTGCGGGCAGCTGGTTCGGAGCCCCCAGGAGCACTCCGCCCGCTGGCCGGTGTCGTGCTGGTGTTAACCCGTGAGGGAGCTGGGACCCGGAGCACGGCTGTCGGTTACTACACCCACACCGGGGAGGCTTGCTGGCCACTGGCAGGCCCGGCTCCCTGCCTGGAGCCCCTCGGGCGCCCAGGGCCCGCAAGAGCCGTTCCACTGGGGGGCCGTCCGCGAGGGACGTCCAAATCGTGGCCAGACTTCCAAGAACTACTTTGTCAGTTATTTTTAGAACGTTAATGTTTTTAGAAAGAATGTGCCGACTTCACGTATTTTTAATTCGCGCTGAAACCCTGAAGTTGAAGAGACAACCAGGCAGGCTTTGGTGTTTTTGGATGCACGAGGTGCAGTCGGCGTAGCTAGCTGGGACGAGTGTGGTGGTGGCGGTGGCGGTGGTGGTGGTGATGGTGATGCGGGCCATGTCACCGCGCGGGGCAGCCTCCGCTGTGGCTCCTCACATCCCGAAGGGGGGCCGCTCGTCTAGAACAGACGGCAGGCGAGTTAGTAGGAGGACACCTTCTTCACCAACCCCACCCGGGCGAGCCCTGGCTCCGCCCTGCTGTGGCCTTCCTCCGCCCCTCCTGGGCCTTCCCAATGCGGGGTTCCAGGGCACCCCAGAATGCGCCTGGGAAGAAAGTCGGGTCCCTCTGGGCAGGGAAGGGTCCCGTGTTGGGGGGCATCTTGCCAACGGAAGAAGGACTAGCAGCCCCAGGTCCTGGGTTCACACCCCCACCCCCACCCCCACCCACGGGTTCATCTTGGCCTGGAGTGATGGTCCTGCCTTCCTGAGACTTTCCGTTCCCGCTCTGGTGGAGGACTGGTGACAGCTGCCGCAGGGCGTGGACACTGGATGCTGGGGGCCCCTGCAGTCTCAGGGGGCCCCTCCCCTCCACCTGCCCAGCGCAGCTGCCTCTGCCCCTGGCAGTCGGCCTCCCTTTCCCTGTTGACCTCCCCCCTCCTAGCGCCCCCTCCTGGCCGGTGGGTTCCAGGCTGGCTCCTCCCTTCGCACGGATGGAGGGGTTCCTCCTATTTGCCAGAGCCCCCCAGTGACTGACTGGCCCTGCTCGCATCTGCACTTTGGAAATCACGTTTACATTGGCCCTCAGAGAGTCTCAGACCAAGATGCAGAACTAAGACAGAGCTGGCCCAAGAGGTCCCGGCTCAGAACCCCACAGCGAGCGGTCCTGGGTCCTGCCCAGCGGTTGGCAGGACCCCTCTGGCGGGCTCCTCCCGGGTCCTCAGAGGCAGCTGTCCGTCCAGGGCTGAGGGATGAGGGGCGGGGCGCCCCGTTTCTGTGTGGTCAAGGTGGGCCAGGCTGAGACGGAAGTCTGAGTTCAGCACGAGCGCTCGGGCCTGCAGGTCCGTCAGCACCGTGCGTCGGCCCACGGAGCAGGACCGCCTGGTGGGGTCCCCGAAACAAAAGGCAGGGCTCCCCCGAATGCAGCTTGGGACCATGGATGACGGTGGCAGGTCAACCCCAGTGTGTGGTTAGGCCCCTTCCTTTTCATCTGCATCGATCGAAGCCTCCGCTTCTCGCTTCTCGCTCTGGGGATGGGGGACACTCTGTTCCCCGCTCAGCCCGTTATGACCAGGTGGCCGTGCCCAGCCCGCCCCCGCTCCCACCGACTCTGAGGAGAGTTTCACGCTGTTGACATAACATGCGTTTTTTAATGTGACTGTTATTTTAAAAGGCAGTCAGCTCCTCTGGGTCCTTCGCGGCGGAGAAAAGGACAAGAGGGTCCTGGACACGGTCACGGGCCGGGCGTCGGTGCTTTCAGAGTGGCAGGCCGGTTCAGGGGTTCAGGGTCTGGGCCCCCAGCCCACCCGGTGTCGGCCTTGTTCCCAGTGGCCTCTGAGTGCAGCCCAGAGGACAGGCCCAGGGGGCTCTCAGGAGACTGTGCCAGGCCGACACCACAAGGCCGCTGTCACCAATTTCCAGGTGACAGGTGAGGAACTGAGGCCCAGAGCGGCCGGGCCTCTCAGCCCGGGGTTCCCACTGCCTGCCCGGACTCTGGACAGCCTCAGTGGATCCCTGCCTGGGCCGAGGGCGGTCTGCCCACTGGGCCTCCTGCTCCCTGTCCCCCGGGGGGCTCTCGGAGCAGCCCCCCCCCCCCGCAGCGAGGACACGGGGTCTTAGGTGACTCATTGCCTGTCCCAGAGCACACAGTGGGGCTCCTGGTGCCCTGCAGGGCCACCTGGCACTACCTGCGGGGCCTTTATGTTCCCTGGACAAGATGTGCGCAGGGAAAGTGTGCCCACCTAGAGCTCTGCTCCCGGCCAGCGGTGAGTTGGGGTGGGCAGAGGCCTTGACTTGCCCAGGAGAACCTTCTGCAGCCTGCCCATGTGCAGGAAGCCTGGGCATCTGACTAGGACATGCCAGCCTGCACCCAGCGGTCCTTGGCCCAGGCCCGTTGCACCGAAGCCTGAGCTGTACAAACCCCAGTTGGCCTGGGACAAAACCCTCCCTTCAGGATGTGGAGCTTTCGCAGGCAAGGTGGCCGGCGGCCCCTTCCTTTGTGTCCTGTGTGTGTGAGCAACCCCGTCCCCTGCGGCTCCACACGGGTGCCCTGTGTGCGGAAGCTGGGCCACGCGGTGGCATTCCAGGCTCCCGCTCAGGCCTTTTGTTTCTCTCTGGCCGGCAGGCCGGCCCAGTTTGGGGAGGTAGCTGGTCAGGGTGGGCAGCCTGGGGCTCTCGGTCCTGTCGCTGGACCATGTGTCCTTTTGTGTCTGTCTGTGCCACAGGCCTGCAGCCATGGCCTCCCCCCCCCCCCCCCCCCCCCGCTTGCTTTCCTGCCCCCCCCACTCCACACTCCCCACCCCCCACTGGCCCTGGGCGGATGGATCTTGCAGCCCAGGGCGGCCATTTCTGGGAATCAGTGAACATGGCCCTGTGACAAAGCACATCTTAGCTTTTAATATTCTGACTATATATAGACCGTTGGGGATGGCGGAGGGAGCCCCAGAGAGGTGAGGGCAAAGTGGGAAGGAAAGTGCGGGGTGGCTGGGAGGGCCTGAACCCGGGTGCTCGGGCCCACTGGGGGGCAGGGACAGTGGTGACTGAACCCGGGTGCTCGGGCCCACTGGGGGGCAGGGACAGTGGTGACTGAACCCGGGTGCTCGGGCCCACTGGGGGGCAGGGACAGTGGTGACCGGGCCTGAGAGCCCAGGCAGGCGCTCGGGTGTCCTTTGCTTTTCCAGGGCGGACCACACTCTCTCAGGGACGGAGGGAAGGAGGACGACTCGGGACGGACAGACGGACGGACGCGCCGACTTGGTAGTGGGAAGTGTGGCCAGGCGCCGGAGACCTGGTGGACGGTGCTGGGCAGCAGACTGTTTTTTTAAGAGGAACTCGACGCGTCCTGTGTTTTTAGGATTTGTCTCGGGCTCATTGCTGTTTTTAAGGGGAAAAAAAAAAATCTGTGTGTGCCTGCAGGTCTATAGACCAAAGACATTTTCTTTTTCCTTTGTCTAAATTAAATCTTCGTGGGTTTTTTTTTATGGACTCCGCCACGTCAGCTTTCTCTGAATGCTTAATTTGTTTTTGTAGAAGTATAACTTTTCACCGAGTGAGATGTAAATTCTGGGGGAAGATGGGCGGATTTCTCCAGAACCGAACGTGAGCTGGAGACAGGTTCCTGGGGCGGCTGCTCCAGCCCCGGGATTTCTTTGAGATCAGGGTGAGGGGGTGGCAGGCGAGGCGGCAGGCAGTGACCCGCCCACCTGGAGGGTGGTCCCCCAGCCCGCCCAGCCCCCCCAACTCTGGGGATTTAAGGCTGAGGGAGCCCTACCTCCTCCCCAGCCAGGAGCAGTGGTGGGAGGGTCGGGGACAGTGGGGTGTCATCCCTGCTCGAGAGAGCCCAGAGAGAGCCCTCTCCTGCCAGCCTCCTGCTCGCAGCAGAAATAAGCTGACCAGGCACGCCCTGGGTCCTGGTCTGGAGCGCAGGAGGCAGGGGACACAGCTCGGGGCGGCCTTGCCGGTGTGTGAGGACCCCGGCACTCCCAGGCCCCGGAGGCTCCCGCTGGCTCCGAGCTGCAGCTGAAGGCGTGAGTCAGAGGGACACGGATTTCTAAGAATTCGGAGAGCACACGTGCTCGGGCCCTGAGCGCCCGCCCGCCCGCGCGCCCGCCGGCCGCGGTGTTATTTCAGGGCTAGGGGACTTTGGCAGGGACGCGCCTGGCGTTCCGGTCTCAGTATTGTGTGGTCGCCCTGTACTTCTCACCTCTACCTCAGGCAGCAGGCGGGCAGGCGGGCGGGCATTCCACAGCGTGGGGAGCCAGGGGTGGGGGCGGGTGCTTCGGGCCCAGGGAGAGACCTGATTGGTCTGCCCAGGTGGTTTGATTCCCTACCTAGAGGACTGAGCCCAGGCAGGCAGGGAGGGGTGGGGGGAGACCGGCTCTCCCTACAGCCTGGAGAGAGCCTGCCCACCCGGTCCTCCGGGCCAGGATTGGTGGGCTAGCCGGGGAAGGGAGCCCAGCCCACCAGGGGCGGCGGGGAGCAGCCTGGGACAGACCCCCCTTTCCAGAGGCAGTTTGGGTGTAAAATGCCATCTTGTTCCTCCGACTGTTTTTTCCAGGCCGATGAGGTAAGGTTTTTTTCCAGCGCGCAGCGCCGTGGTGGTGTGCGCATTCCCTGGGGGCCGCGTCCTAGGGTGTGTTCCCTGGGGCGGAGCGCGCCTCCCACCCTGGCGCTCTGCTTGGCGCCCTCTGGCTGGGAGCCGTTCATGTGGACGGCTTCGGACAGGACGCGGAAAAAACGAAGCTGGCCCCTGGATGTGTGTGTGTCCTCCTTCTTTGGGGACAGGCCACCGCAGAGCACAGGGACTGCTCTGGCCACGCCCTTCTTCTTAGGATTTTTACATTTCACTGGGTTCCTATTCATCTCTCTCAGGCGGCTCCTAAGCTTTCGTAGACCTGGGGCGGGGAGGGGTGTGGCCACGGGGCGGAGGGCCTGGGGCATGCCAGCTGCTGCCCCAGGGCCCTGGGCACAAAGGAGCCCTGGGAGGTGAGGAACTCTGCAGGATTTCGGCTGTTCCGTTTGTTCTCCCCATTGGGTCCCAGCCGCCAGCCTCACTGAAACAAATCCTCCCCGCTTCCTAAGACGGGCTTCCTGCCTCAGGTCCGGCCATGTTCTTGTCCTGAGTGTCCCAGGCGTTTTCAGAACGCCGCCTGGCGCCTGCCCGCGCCTGCCTGCCTGGGGTCCGAGGTGGGGACAGGGCCGGGCGACCCTCCGCAGACCACCCGCTGGAGGGACAGTTATACACGCGTTGGAGCACCAGGCTCTTTTTCTGTTTTGTTGGGTTTTTGTTTTTTTGTTTTTTTTTCTATCCCTTAGAAACCCAAAGTGACTCATCTGTGAGCGTCCCCTTGTCTGTTGCAGGACGTTAAAATCTTTGGCGAAGATGGGACCTGCAAAGTGGTGGAGATCCTGTCGGATATGACCTCGAGGGACCTGTGCCAGTTACTGGTGTACAGGAGCCACTGCGTCGACGACAACAGCTGGGCGCTGGTGGAGCACCACCCTCACCTGGGGATAGGTACGCAGCACGCGGGCGCCCCGCCCACCCTCCGGCGGCACCGCCACGGTCACACGCCACAGGTCACGGCATGGCGGGCTGCCTCTCTGTCGCCCTCCACACGCTCCTCTTCTCTCTCTCCCTCCCCCCTCTCTTCCTCCCTCCCTCCCAGCCCGCCCCCCCACCTCCTGGGGGCTCTCAGGGTGTATGGCCCTTTTTTGGTTGAAGCAATTGTTCCCCAGGCGGGGCTCAGACACAGCGAGAAGGTTCTCCCCGTGAGTGAGTTAGCGATGGAGAGACACAGGGCTCGCCACACACCTGCCTGTGCTCGGGGAGGAAGGTGGCAGTGCCCTGGGTGGACCTGGCACCCTGGCAGAGAGCCACTCTCCCCCCCCCCCCCGCCAGGGCCAGGGGACCCCATGGTGACAGTGCAGGAGAGCACAGGGAATGGAAGCAGGCCATACTGCAACCTCCTCTCTGGGGTGGGTGGGGGGGTCCTGCAGTGCGTCTCTGAGCTGGTGTGTCAGCTTTTTCACGGGCGAGCCTGTGCGTGAGTGTGAGTGTGTGTGCACACGCAGAGAACGAGGGCACGTCTTGAAACAGGATTCACAGAGCTTGTAGAGATTTTTTTTCTTGGGGGGGGGGTTTTGTTTTTTTCTGCTCGGGTCTATTTCAGGTAAGGATACTTTTCAGGTTTTCGTTTAAATCCTGATTGGATAATAAAGCCCCCCTACGGCTTACAAAACCGTAGGATTTTCTTTTAAATCCGTGACTGGAAGGAGAAAAGAGCTGTGTAGTTAGTTGGCCAACATCTTCCCACGGTTCCAACTTGGAAGTTAACGGAGAAGCCCGGTGGTTGTTTAAGAGCCGCCCAAGGTCATCCGAAGAGGACGTCGCTTTTAGAATCAGAGAGGGAATTGAAACTGGGGGAGAGGACTTGGCACCGGTGTGGTCGGGCGGCTTCTGCCAGCGTGGGAAGCCAGAGGCCCCGGTTACTCGGGCAGAGGGAGGCTAGACAGCACGCATGTGCCCGTGAGCGTGTGTTCCCGTGAGTGCGTGTGCACGAGCACGTGTGTGATGTGTGTGTTCTTCCCCTCTGACACGGTAGCCCCACGAGTGAGAACCCTCCAGGGTCCTGGCCGCATGGAGTGTGGGCTTCCGCGTGGGGGGCCAGGGTGCGCACAGGCGGCCTGTGTGCAGGCACCGAGTGTCACGAGACCAGACGCCCGTGGCTCTCGCTGCTGCTGCTGCCGCCGCCCCTCGCCCAGCGCCCGCTCTCCGCTCTGTCTCTCCGTGGCTCCCGGTTGGCGTGGTCCATGTGCTCTGGGAGAGTCGATATTTCTTAATTTCACAGTCGTTCACTGGGGGGTGTTGACTGAGTCTTCCTCCACTTTTTGTCCAATGCCCAATGGGGACGTCTCCCTCTTGACGCGTGTCGGCACGCTGGGGGAGAGAGGTGCGCATGGTTCCGTTTTGACCTCCGTGTCGGGCGCGGTGTCTGTAGAAGGGATCGCCAGCCAGATTTTTGTCGTCCCTTTGAACGCTGCCTTGTCAGACCTGCGTGCCCCCTCTCCCGTCTCACACGTGATACTTTTCCTCCCAGAGAGGTGCTTGGAAGACCATGAGCTGGTGGTCCAGGTGGAGAACACCATGGCCGGCGAAAGCAAATTTTTGTTCAGGAAGAATTATGCAAAATACGAGTTTTTCAAAAATCCCACAGTGAGTCTTATCTCCTCGGGTCTGGGGTGTGGAACTCTTAGAAATCTTGCCGTTGGGACCCTGGGGTTTCCTAGCAGCGGAGGACAAAGTGCCTGAGATTTGGGGGGGGCGCAGCGGACACCGGTGTGTGCGACTCGGGGTCGCTGCTCAGCAAACAGAGCTCAGAACTCAGCCTCTGACCCCCGACCCCACGCCTCCCTTTCCCGTGGGCGGTGGTGAGCGCGCCCTGCCCCGCCCCGCCTGGAGGGACGGTGGGCTAGGGGGCGTTGCCTCTTCAGGGGGCGAGAGCAAGGGGTCCCCAATGGGAACAAATCGGTCCCATCCTCTGCAGCTCGAAAAGCTCATCATGCTCCAAACACAGCAAATAGCTCTCTTTCAATTTATTGGTGGCGAGACTGAGTTGAGAAATTAATTAATATTTAGGCTTGTTGGGCTAGTCTCCTGGATTTTCTTTGCTTTTCCGTTTTATTTTTATTTTAGGGGGTGGTATATGGTATAGGGTGCTTGTCTTGGTGAGGTATCAGGACGGGGCCTCAGACCCGCCGTAGCCTGCGCCCCCCCCTCCCTGCCCCGAGTCTTTAGGCAGAGCCGCGGCCGCCTGGGGGGGGGGGTTGGGCGGAGGGGGGGGTCGCCCCAGCCTGCCTGGCTCTGGTGGTCTCTGTTGCTTTTCACTTGGAAATAAAAACCATGCTGACTGTGCCGGGGGCCGCGCCAGGGAAGCCTTTCGCGTGGACCAACCGTGTTCCTCTCTATGAGTTTCAAGAGCCCTGCGTCCTGTGCCGTGACGTGTGTCACGGGGCCAGACGCGGGGCGGCCCTGAGACGTGAGCTCACGCTCACACGGGAGACACTCCCAGCTCGCCCTCAGCGTATAGGGAAGCGGCCCGGCCGTGTGGGGCAGGTGTCTCCACCGTGTGACGGGTTTAGCCGAGGCGGTCGTACCTCGAATGCATGTGGACATGGTCCTCGTGGAGCGCGACGTGTTCTGTTGTGGTTTTTTTTATTTTTATTTTTTTTTAGATCGCGTAAGCGTGCTCTTCCCTATTCCCTCCCCACGGCGAAGCTAATGTTTATTTAACTCGCATGTTTTCCCATTTCTGTAGAACTTCTTCCCAGAACAGATGGTGACCGGGTGCCAGCAGCCAAACGGTGGTCAGACCCAGCTGTTGCAGGTACTGGGCAGATGGGCCTCTGGGTCCCGGACGGCAGTCCCTCCCGCGAGCTGCCGCGGCCTCGCAGACACCTGGAGCAGTCTCATGCTTAAGTCACAGAGTAGCCTCGGCCCCGGCCGGGGACCAGAGAAGCCACGAGCGCAGGCTCGCTTGGGAACGGTGTGTGTAGGTCAGGTTCCTGCAGAGCAGAAAGAGCCCGCGTGAGCAGGGGAGACGTATTCCCACATGGAAGCCGCCCAGGCAGGCAGAGGGCAGGACGGGGAAGCCACCGCGCTCCCGGCTCACCTTGGAGCCCCGAGAGGGACGCTGGCCTCCACTGTCCCTCCGCTCTGTAAAGTCTGCGCCCCGGGCCTCTGCTCACACCCAGGGCAGTGGAGGGAGCAGGACCCCTGGGGGGGTCTCGGTCCACTGGCTGCTGACTCATGCTGTTCCAGGGGAGTCGGGAACGGAAGAGGGGACAAAGATACTGCTGCCCCTACACGTGTGTGTACTCACTCACGGTGTGTCACATGTCACAGGAAGCCAACCACTCAGGTAGCCACACACCAGACGCCACCAAGTGGGAGAGAAGCCACTAAAGCTTTGTTCCTGCAAAACTCGGCCCAGGCCCTGGCCGATTGGCTCAATGGATAGAGCGTCAGCCCAGCGTGCGGACGTTCCGGGGTTGATCCCCGGTCAGGGCACACAGGAGAAGCGACCATCTGCTTCTCTCCCCCTCCTTTTCCCCCCTTCTCTTCCCCTCCCGCTCCCCCTCTTTCTCCCTCTTCTCCCCTCACAGCCAGTGGCTTGATTGGTTGGAGCGTTGGCCCTGGGTGCTGAGGATAGCTTGGTTGGTCCGAGCGTCAGCCTCAGGCGCTGAGAATAGCTTGGGCGATCCAAGCATCAGCCCCAGACGGGGGTTGCCAGATGGATCCTGGTTGGAGCTCATGCGAGTGCCTCTCTACCTCCCCCTTCCTCTCACTTAAAATAAAATTCAGCCCCGAGCCTCTTTCTCTGCCGTTTCCTCACCACACCTGTCTCTGCCCCTGAGGGACGGGAGTCCCCAGAGCTGTGCCTTGCGGTCTCTCCGGGAGAGCCGTCCAGACCACAGCGTACGGCAGGACTTGTCGACGGTCAGTGGTCATGGCCCGTGCACAGCGAACGGCTGCTGATGGCTGATGGCCAGTCTCACGGCTGACTTGAGGTGGCTCTCATGTGTGCGTGTGTGCGTGTGTGTGCATGTGTGCAGCTGTCTCCTGAGACTCCAGGAGGTCCAGCCCCGGTTGTGCCAGACCAGCCCGGTGGCCCGTCTTACCTGTGGAAGGAGGACACGTCCCATCTCTGTCCGGTCGCCTCGCCGGCGTTGCCGGCTCTTGGCCTCTCCTTCCCAATGGAAGACGCGCGGCCAGTGGGAGGCGCTCACGGAGACATCAGGAGAGGGCTTGTGCAGACAGGCAGACGGACAGACAGACAGACACGTCTGCACGGGCGTGGCAGACAGACGGACACGTCTGCATGGGCGTGGCAGACGGACGGACAGACACGCCTGCACGGGCGTGGCAGACACAGACACGCCTGCACGGGCGTGGCAGATGGACAGACAGACAGACACGCCTGCACGGGCGTGGCAGGCAGACAGACGGACACATCTGCACGGGCATGGCAGACAGACAGACACGCCTGCACGGGCGTGGCAGGCAGCAGAGCTGTCCTGGTCCCTTTTCTCCAGGCGCTTCCTCCTGCTTGACCAGATAAGACGTTTTATGTAAAACTGAGACAGATGAAAGGCCGCTCCTGAGCTGTCCTGTCCTTCAAGAAATGCACGGCTCTGGTGCTTTTCTCCCTCCGCGTCCGGAGAACGCCCGTTTACATCCTGATGGTGTTCTGTCTGCCGTCACCAATTTAGACGGGATCTTTAAGATCTTTTTTTTTTGAAAGGAAGCGTGTTACTGGACAGCTCTCAGTTTGATCACACACACACGCCACACGCACACACACACACACAAGGTGCTTTAGTGACACAGGAAATGCCATCGCGCCAAGTGCTCCCAGTGCCACCTCCGTGCCGTCACTCCGGCCGGCATCCCTGACTTCACGACGTTTGCTCCTCAACAGAATTTCCTCAACACCAGCAGCTGCCCTGAGATCCAAGGGTTCCTGCACGTCAAGGAGCTCGGGCGCAAGTCGTGGAAGAAGCTGTACCTGTGTCTGCGCAGATCCGGCCTCTACTGCTCCACCAAGGGGTCTTCCAAGGTGGGCGCGCGCCCTGCTCGGTGGCGTCCCAGGGGGCGGGGCGGGTAGGCGGGGCTTCGCTTCGGGGGCACCCCCAAACTCCCGCTGGGTGACTCGGGGGACAGCAGCACTGGAGTTGCCTGTCGGCTGGCCTCCCTCAGACGCCAGGTGATGCGTAGCATAGACCAGGACATCCCAGGCTGCACCCCGCCCTCCTCCTGTCTCCTGGTGGCGATGATGGGGTGCTTCCACCCTGAGGCAGTCTGTCCGTGCCACCACAGATGTCGGAAGGGATGAGGTGCCGTTTCCCCTGGGTCCCCAGTTGAAGAAGCAGGGAGGAGATCAGAGATGCTTCAGGCCAACAGAGCAAAGGGTTTCCCTGCAGCCTTCTCTCTTCCTGGGGTCTCCGTGGTGTCTGTGTACCTCTCGGCAAATCTGGTCCTGTCTGTGGCCACCCCGCCTGCCGTGGGAGCGTGCCCAGCGAACCTTAGTCATGCGTTAGCCACCCCCTCCCCCAAGAGCTGAGGTCTCTGCGCTCGAGCTGGAGAAAGAGGGAGGTGTGGGTGGGCCCCTACCTGTGTGCTGAGCCTCAGGCTGATCTCTGGCTGCTGGGGGACAGGGAGGGGGCTTCATCCCCTGCGGAGGAGGGAGCAGGGTAGGCAGCTTCCCAAGCCCAGGCTCTGGTTTACCGCTCACTCACCGACCTCATGGGCGCTGATCCCAGGGGACCTTGGCTGGCTTGGGAGTGGAGGCGGGCAGAGGGCAGAGTGGCAGGGCAGTGAGGAAAGCCGCGGGCACAGTCGGAGCCTGGCACGCTACCCAGGGAGGTGGCATGGGACCTGCTGGCAGCCTGTCCTCTTCACGGAGACCTTGGGGTTCAGGTTTTTTTCCCCCTTGAACTTTGACTCCCTGCACTCTGACCGGCTAGAGTGTCCAGCGTATTCTGACCGTCGTAGGGCTGAGAGTTAAGGGCAGGGTGACCGCTTCCCATCTCCGTGGTCGGGGTCGGGGGCACGCCCCCGGGAGCCCTCGCCCCTGCCGCCGAGAACAGGCCGCGCTCGCCTCGCTGGGGCGGGGGGTGGGGGGCTGCCCGGTGACCCCTCGTCCGTCCGCAGGAGCCCAGACACCTGCAGCTGCTGGCCGACGTGGAGGACTGCAGCGTCTTCTCCCTGATTGCGGGCAGGAAGCAGTACAGCGCCCCCACCGACTTCGGCCTCTGCATCAAGGTACCTGACCCCCTGCCGGCTCCCCCCCCCCCCCGAGACCCTGCCAGCTGACGCTCTGCACCCCCCCCTGGCTTCGGGGTTCAGACCCTCCGCCCCCCCTCGGTGGTTCGTTTAAAATGAGAAGGGAAGGCAGCGGTGTGGTGGACACAGGGTTGTTGGATGGTGTCAGACCGCGGCCGTCCGCTCCGCGCCGTGACTCACGGCGTCTCCCTCTGTCTCCTGCAGCCGAACAAAGTCCTGCACGACACCAAGGAGCTGCGTCTGCTGTGCGCCGAGGACGAGCAGATCCGCACCTGCTGGCTGACCGCCTTCCGTCTGTTCAAGGTGCCCGTCCTCCCCCGGGAGACGCCCCGGCCCGGTGCCACCACCGCCCGGTCCTCATTGTCACAGAGTCCCCCGGCCCTGTGCCACCACCGCCCGGTCCTCATTGTCACAGAGTCCCCCGGCCCTGTGCCACCACCGCCCGGTCCTCATTGTCACAGAGTCCCCCGTCCGTCCCCGGGAGACGCCCCGGCCCTGTGTCACCACCACCCGGTCCTCATTGTCACAGAGTCCCCCGTCCACCCCCGGGAGACGCCCCGGCCCTGTGTCACCACCGCCCGGTCCTCATTGTCACAGAGTCCCCCGGCCCTGTGCCACCACCGCCCGGTCCTCATTGTCACAGAGTCCCCCGTCCGTCCCCGGGAGACGCCCCGGCCCTGTTCCACCACCGCCCGGTCCTCATTGTCACAGAGTCCCCCGTCCGTCCCCGGGAGACGCCCCGGCCCTGTGCCACCACCGCCCGGTCCTCATTGTCACAGAGTCCCCCGTCTGTCACCCAGGGTCTCTCCAGTGCTTCTCACAGAGGCTTCCCGGGCGGGGGGCATGTGGGGGGAAGGTCAGAGCCCTTTGCTGGCCGGGGCATTGTTGACATCTGGGGTCAGCGTGGGCCCTGTACATTGTGGGGACACTCAGCAGAATCCCTGGTCTCCCCGCCCCCCTTGATGCCTTAGCAACCCCACCAGGTAAGCCGACCCTGCGGTCTCTGGACGTGACCCAGGGCGCCCTGGCTGCGTGGAAGGCAGGGAGAGGCCCCTGGTGGACGAGGTCTGGGTTGGAGGCACAGGAATAGAAAGACCAGGCCGGAGATGAGACCACAGACACTTGACAGGAGGGTTAATCATGACCGACAATCAGACTCCCAACTTCCCGAAAAGTCAGAGCCAGCCCTGAGGGGCACGTGATGAGCGGGACCGCCTGTGTCGAGACCGCCCCGGGGTGGGGGGGGTGTCTCCTGGCGGTAAGGTCTACAGGAGACTGATGGTGCCGTCACGCCCTGCGTGGCTGTATCGTAGCAGCTGCCCGAGTGCGTCCACATGGCTCCTGGGTAGCAGCCGAGTCCGTGATGGTGGAGCCCACCTCACGTCCCCTTCCCCCGGGACACTGCCTGGTGTCCTCACGCCCTGCACACGTCCAGTCGCCCGTATTTATAGAAAGTCCATGCCAGTTGCCCGTTTGTTGATCAAGACAAACTTGGCTAAAGTCCAGGCGTCTGGAGGACAGGGTGTGTGACCGACCGCCTGTGGCCGACCCTGGCAGCGTGGCCCAGGAGTCCTGTCACTAAAGCCCCCAGCCCTCCCTGACACGTCCACCTGGTCTAAGACTCAAAGTGGGGGTCACTCAGAAAGACGGACAAGCGGGAGGCTCGGCTCGGCTCCCCTGGGGACACACGCAGCGTGAGCGCCTCTCTGCCCCAGGGCCTTGTTCCGTGCCGGTTCTGCGGCTGGTAAAACACAGAGGGACCGCACGTACAGCCTCCCCATTTCATAGTAAAAAGGAGACATAGAGTCGGGATGAGACGTTCCACATCCCGGACTGGTCCTCTGCGGGCCGGCTTCAAGTCCACGTGTCTGTCGGGAGGGAGGGCTGGTTGGATGAGTGACAGGATGCCCGTCCGCAGAGCTGCTCTACTTACGGTGAGGGAGCAAGAGCCTGCCCTCTGGGTCCCTTGTGGGGAAACGGGCCGCAGTAACCATCAGAGAGCAAAGTTGTAGAGCAGGGGGTGGGAGTGGGGGGACCGCGTGTTCTGGGGTACATGTGCAGACTGCATCCGACAGCAGGGGGGGTCACGGCGTGGGAGGTCACGGGGTGGGGAGGTCACGGGGTGGGAGGTCACGGCGTGGGAGGTCACGGCGTGGGGAGGTCACGGGGTGGGAGGTCACGGCGTGGGAGGTCACAACTGGGGAGGTCACGGCGTGGGAGGTCACAACTGGGGAGGTCACGGCGTGGGAGGTCACGGCGTGGGAGGTCACGGCGTGGGGAGGTCACGGCGTGGGAGGTCACGGCGTGGGGAGGTCACAACTGGGGAGGTCACGGCGTGGGAGGTCACGGCGTGGGAGGTCACGGGGTGGGGAGGTCACGGCGTGGGGAGGTCACGGCGTGGGAGGTCACGGCGTGGGGAGGTCACGGCGTGGGAGGTCACGGCGTGGGGAGCGCAGAGCCCACTGTGCAGGAGGCGGCCGACGGGGAGGGAGACTTCTTCAGCTGCGCACGTCCGCTGGAAGGGCCCCAGCTGGCCCGTGTACGTAGCATCGAGTCTGGACAGAGCGGAACGTAGCAGAGACGGGGTCGCGGGCGGGGTGGGCGGTGGCTAGCGCTGAGGGCCGCGTGGACGCTGACTTGGGCTCTGCTTTCCCCCCAGTACGGTGCTCTGCTCTACCAGAGCTACAGGCTGCCCCTGCAGCGGAAGGGTGCTCAAGGCTCGACTCCCGCGGTAAGTGTGCCCGCCGCCTCCGCAGCAGGACAGACGGCGGCGCCCAGAGCCCGGAACTCCGGTTCCGGAGAGGCCGGCCCGTCCTGGGCCAGCGCCCTCCTGTGTTGTGTCATGTCCCCGGGGGCCGGGTCTGTTGTCTCCACAGAGGGAGGACTTGGGAGCGGCTCCCCGCCACCCCGTCGTCCCCGTCCCCGTCCCCGTCCCCAGATGTCTAGGTGGCTGCTCTGTTGAGCAGGACAGCCAGGTGCCGCGGCGCGGGCTTCAGGAAGGGCTCCTGCCCGCTGTTGCCCACCCGCTCTCCAGCCCTGAGTCCAGGGGCGCCGTGGGCCGGTACACCCGCGTCCTTCGCTGCACAGGGTGCTGGCTTCCCAGTGCGCCCCAGGGGTTGTCGGGACGCACCCGACCTCCCAGAGGCCCAGAAGTGCTCACCCTCTCAAAATCGGGATCTTAAAGACCTCCAGCGTCCGCTCCTAGGGACCTCTGTCGCTCTGTGCCACAGAGGAGACCCCTCGCGCAGTCGCCCGAGGGGGGGACGGTCACGGGTGAGGACGCTCCCTGAGACTCTTCCGCTGCTTGAAAGTGTCCTAGTTCGGGACAGAGCCCCAGGGAGGCCTGCAGGCCCAGCGACCTCGCCGTTAAACACGGAATGCTGGATAGAGCGTTTTCTGGTCGTCTTAGGAGAAACCAAAGCCAGTTTTAGCTCCAGGGCCCTTTCATCACCGATTTTCCCGCTGAGCCTCGGGGAGCTGGAAGGTGGGGGTCCCCGTCTCCGTGTCCCTGGCTCTCTGGGACTCGCGTGCCGAGACCCCGGGCACTGCCCCGACGCCCCCACACCTCACACTGCCGCTTGCCCTACAGCGCAGTGTCTCTGAGAGCTCCCTGGTGGCCATGGATTTCTCTGGGCAGACCGGGAGAGTGATCGACAACCCAGATGAGGCCCAGAGCGCGGCCCTGGAAGAAGGGCATGCTTGGAGGGTAAGGAGGGTAAGATCACAGCCCCTGGGACAGGCTCTCTTCTGGGGGGTGTCTTGGCCCCTGCTCAGCTCCACGACAGTGACTCTGCGGGTGCCAGCAAAGGGGGGTGAGGTGTGAGCAGGGAGGGTGGCATCAAGTTTTCAGCTACGGGAAGTGGTTGGCACTGCTGGGCTCCTCCACGTTTCCAGGACCCGGCCACCCCCACTGGCTCCAGTCCCCTGGGCTCCCGGGGACAGGACAGGACAGGACAGGAGCAGAGGCGTCTCAGCCTATGCGCAGGACTGTCCCTGCTGAGGGGACGGCAGGGTCTGTTGTCCACAGACCCCGGGGCCCACACCTCTTGGCTCCACCACTTAACTAGCTTCATGGCTTTAAACAGCCTGAGGCTCGAGGCGCTAATCTCTGAGGGACGACTGACTGTGTCACCCTGCTCTCGAGTTCCCTGACATTTCGAGGCGAGGCCTCACACACGGGCCCGCGGCTGTGGCTCAGAAGCCTTCCCTGAACGTCGCTCAGCTCCGAGTGGGGGGGGGGGGAGAGCACAGCATCTGGAGGACCGTTCTCGGACCTGCCCGAGTGTGCTGGGGGAGCCGGTGGCCGCTCCCTGAGACGGACCCTGCGCCCCCACCTGGCTCCTGGTGCCTCCTGGCCGGGGCCATCAGGACTCCATCGGCCGCTTCTGCTTCTGTTTTTGATGACTGTGGCCCATACGCTCTCTGTTCTCCATGAACGTTGCATGCTCCAGGGCTCTGTCCCCCCCACTCCGAGTGCCCCTCCCCCCAGGGTGTGGGTGCAGCTGCTTGCTGGTCACATCTGGCTGCTGGCGTGGCACGGACACGAGCATTTCTTTTACAGAAGAGAAGCACTCGGATGAATGCTCACAACCAAAGCCCCCTCCACCCTTCTTCCCTGAGTACAGGTATGTGAGCCCAATCTTCTTGTATGTAAAGAACATGAAACAGCCCTGGCCGGATGGCTCAGCATTAGAACATCGGCCCAGTGTGTGGATGTCCCAGGTTCGATTCCCAGTCAGAGCACACAGGAGAAGTGCCCATCTGCTTCTCCACCCCTCCCCCTCCCTCTTCTGTCTTGATCTCTCTTTTCTCCCTCAGCCATAGCTTGATTGATTTGAGCAAGTTGGCCCTGGGTGCTGAGGATGGCTCCGTGGCCTCACCTCAGGTGCTAAAATAGCTTGGTTGCTGAGCAACAGAGCAATGGCCCTGAGGGTCAGAGCATCCCCCCCGGGAGTGGGGGCTTGTCAGGTGGATCCCGGTCAGGGCGCATGCAGGAGTCTGTCTCTCTGCCTCCCCTCCTCTCACTAAGTCATAAAAAAGGAGCAGGGAACAGCCCCCACCCTCCCGAGCTTCACACGGCTGTTAGCCAGAGTGCGCGGGGAGGTGCAGCCGCAGGAACGGCCCTGCCCGTCACGAGTCAGCAGCGTGCTCGGGTCAGCCAGCGCCACACAGGCACTGGGACCCACCCTCCTCCCCTTCCCTGCACAGTGATTCACAAGACTCAGCATTGGTTCCATGGCAGAATCACCCGGGAGGAGTCCCACAGGATCATTAAGCAGCAAGGGCTGGTGGACGGGTAAGGACCATGAGGGCGGGCACAGCAGCATCTGCTGAGGGGGGCCTTGTGCGGGTGGGCATGCGGGTCCGCTCAGTGCTCCGAGCATCTGGGGTGCGGGGGGGGGGGTGGTCTCATCATTTTCAAGAAAAAAAGAGCGTGCTCAGAGGGAACAGTGTTGCATGAAGACTCTGTGCTCAGTGGAAACTGTTGTGTGAGGGCTCCCTACTCAGTGGAAACAGTGTTGCATGAGGACTCTGTGCTCAGTGGAAACTGTTGTGTGAGGGCTCCATGCTCAGTGGAAACAGTGTTGCGTGAGGACTCTGTGCTCAGTGGAAACTGTTGTGTGAGGGCTCCCTACTCAGTGGAAACAGTGTTGCGTGAGGACTCTTTGCTCAGTGGAAACTGTTGTGTGAGGGCTCCCTGCTCAGTGGAAACAGTGTTGCGTGAGGACTCTGTGCTCAGTGGAAACTGTTGTGTGAGGGCTCCCTGCTCAGTGGAAACAGTGTTGCATGAGGGCTCCGCATCCACTTCTCCCCCTGCTGAGCTGCCTTCCTCTGCCTGTTTGCTGGAACTGAGCAGAAGCACAACACAAGCCGCCAAATACTCAATTATCCGTTTTCAGAAGACCGACTCGGTGTTCTGTCATCCTTGGCAGTGACAGAGGAAGTCGTTTTTTTGTTTGTTGTTTCTTTTCCTTTAAACTCATTGTGAAACTTAGACCCTTACGTAAAACGTATTCTTCTTGATGCTGGACACGGCACCTCTTTGGCCGATGGGACCGCTTTGGAGTGGGTCCTTGGGTTCTTTTGACCCAACACGAACCGGGTTTGGTTTCATTGGGGACAAGGCACATTTGGCTCACGTGACACACTTCTTCTGGGCGCCCTGATTCTTTCTCGTGGAAAATGGGGCGTCTGGAGAGACCATCCTCGGAGGTCGTTTCGGTGGGCAGAGCTAGAACCTGGCCCGGCCTTGTGCTCTGGTGAAGACCTCTTCCTCCTCCCCTGGGGACTTACTTGCTCACTGACTGATGACGGCAGCGTGCATTCAGAGTCCTGCTTTCTCCGGTGGCTTACGCTCCGTCCCTCCTGCCGCTGACTCGGACGGCCAGGTTCCTCGAGAACTTCCTCACTCAGGGGGAACGGTGTAACAGCGATACCTGCCCTTCCCTGCCTCAGCCGGGGAGCCCACGGGGTTCCCAGGAGCCCTGGCCATGACCAGGGACCTCAGCAACCACAGTCCGGGTGTGCGAGGTGCTCTTGCCACTAGAAGCCACTCGGATGCTGAAGCGTCCTGGGGTGTCATGGCAACAAGCCTGTCCTATCGGACAAGAAAGGGAAGTGTGTGCATGTGTGTGCGCACATGCCTGCATATGTGTGCGCACACGCGCCGTGATTGAGAGACCACGTCTGGATTTCTAAATTAACCCTCAGGTCTCCTCCCTTCCCCAGGCTGTTCCTGCTCCGTGACAGCCAGAGCAACCCAAAGGCGTTTGTGCTGACCCTGTGTCACCACCAGAAGATTAAGAACTTCCAGATCCTGCCTGTAAGTATTGATGTGGTTGCCCTAATACGTGGGCTGGCCCCCACTCTGGTTTTCTTCTTACTGTTGTTCAACAGCTGTAAACTTAACCAGGCTGTACAGGTCCCTAAACCGTCAGTTCCAAGCTCAGAGGTGAGATACTTGGAGAGGTTTTATTTCTTTGGAGAGGGGAACAGTGTTGCCCCTCCTAATGACATTAAATGGTGTTCTGTGCTGAGCCCCCCCCCCCCGTGCCTGTCCAGCTCACGGCTGCAGCTGGCACAGCACGTGACGGGCAGAGCAAGGTGAGGTTGCAGGAAGCCGTGGAGCCCGGTGGGCAGCACAGGTAGGTTGGATATGGTTTGTCCCGCCCCGGCCACGGGGACCGAGGGCTGCCTGCTCTGGGCCAGCTGCTCCAGGGTCACTCGGGAAAGTGGCGGAGACTCGTGGTCAAGGGCCCTGCAGTCCCGTGGCTTTGCTCTCTCCACTCGGCCCTCGGACCAGGAAGCAGACTCTAGCTTTGAACAAGCCCAGAAACACCATTATAGAGGGTGGCGGTGACCACGGCTGTTTTCCACATCACTGTGAGGTCCTGTCGGGTGTGAGTGAGGGCTCAGATTCTTGACTGTGACCCAGGTGCCATGTGGGAGACGGGGTCCACGCCTTCTCGGGGGGGGGGCACTCCGGTTCAGCTGGGGATAGACACACACGCAAAGAACAGCCGAGGTTCTGCGTGCTGAGTCGGTACCGACCACGTTGATGAGCCGTTTCCTGTGGGACCCAAAGTGAGGGAGCATTCTGCCCAAAGGGGCTGACGGTCCTTCCTCTGTGACTCTGTCTTCTGACAAGGAGGACTCTGGAGGGTGTGGGCGCTGGAGGAGGGGCTCAGGGCAGCGTTGGCGGCCGTGGTGAGCATCGGGCACGGCCACCACCTGCTGCTCTGAGACACAGAAGGGGGACAGGGTCTGGATTTGAGCCCGTCTGCCCAGACTCCGCAAAGTCTCTAAGATCTGGGAGTCATGACTCAAGAGAAAGGGCTTCTTCGTTCAGTCCTTCTTGTTTTCCTTGCATCATATTCTAGGCACAGACGCTCGTCTCCGAGCCTCCGACAGGAAGGAGAGGAGAGAGGACTTCAGGGCAGACAGAGTCAGGGCCATTGTCCCAGACCAGACAGGCCCTCTGGGTTCTGACCGGACGGGAGGTGGACATAGTAGGAGACGGCGGCCCTGGGCTTGGAAACCGGCCACGGAGCCGCTTGTAACCCAGCAGGCCTCACAGCTCAGAGCTGGTCCTACGTTGACTCATTAACAAAAGTTTAAGGCTAACTGTCGTCCCCCGCCCCTCCCCCACTCGGACCAGCGCAGGTTGACTGTCCTGCTCACAGGGAGTGACAGTCTTTGGCCGTAAAAGGTATCGAGTTAAAACGTCAGGAATACAGTTCACCCTTGAACAACATGGGTTTGAACTTGTGGGTCCACTTTATATATGTACTTTTTCTCCCCCCAGCAACTACTGTTAATATATCGTCTCTTTTTGAAGGTCTTCTCAGTAGCCTCTCTCTCTGCGTCACTGAGAGAGGACGGTGTGTGACGCGTCTGTACAATGGGGGCTGGTTGACGAGCAGCTACGTTTGGGGGGCGGGGAGCAGAAGTTGTACGTGGATTTTCAAGTGTGTGTGCCCCTAACGCCCGCGTTAAGGGTCCACTAGATATATAATTGTTGTTTTTTCCTGAAAGATACGGCAGGGTTCCTCCGTTTTGGTAAAATTAGCTGCCGGAGAATCCAGGACCTGGTGCCCGTGCTTACTGTGATCTTATTCATCCCTTACAGCACTGGTCCCCAACCCCTGGGCCGCAGACCGGTTACTGGTGTGTGGGCTATTTGGTACCAGTCCGCAGAGAAAGAATAAATAACTTACATTATTTTCGTTTTATTTATATTTAAGTCTGAACGATGTTTTATTTTTTAAAAAAATGACCAGATTCCTTCTGTTACATCCGTCTAAGACTCACTCTTGACACTTGTCTCGGTCACGTGATCCATTTATCCGTCCCACCCTAAAGGCCGGTCTGTGAAAATATTTTCTGACATGAAACCGGCCCGTGGCCCAAAAAAGGTTGGGGACCAATGCCTTATAGTCACCCAACATTTGCTTCACAGTGGGGCAGTTTGACCATGCGGGGCTGATGGAGGTGACCATGTGTGGGTACCTGACAGGTTAGCTGGTCAACCTCAGCCTGGTGGATGGACGGGCCCGGTGGGCCCAGCTTAGACCCCCTGCCCCGATGTTCGCACACTCACCTTGTCAACTCCGTGTGTGTGCGTGTGTGTGTGCGCATGTGTGTGCGTGTGTGAGCGTGCGTGCGTGAGCATGTGTGTGTGCATGTGTGTGCGTACGTGTGCATGCGTGTGTGCATGTGTGTGTGTGTGTGCACACCCCCAGGGGAACCCACCGCGGGCGGCCAGGCTGGTGTCTGCTCCCGCGCTGTGGCCCTCACCCCGGGCTGGTGCGTGCTCCTGCGCTGTGGCCCTCACCCCGGGCGGCCAGGCTGGTGTCTGCTCCCCGCGCTGTGGCCTTCACCCCGGGCTGGTGTCTGCTCCCACACTGTGGCCCTCACCCCGGGTGGGCGTTCTCTGTGTCCTTTCATTGCAGTGTGAGGACGACGGACAGGTGTTCTTCAGCCTCGACGACGGGAACACCAAGTTCTCCGACCTGATTCAGCTGGTCGACTTCTACCAGCTGAACAAGGGGGTGCTGCCCTGCAAGCTGAAGCACCACTGCGTCCGCGTGGCCCTGTGAGCGCCCGCGGCCCCCCTCTGACGGCTTCCTGACCTCGACACTGGAACGGAAAGAAGGCTCTGCACACGGATGACGGACGACACTTGGGTTCCCTTGGATTTCTGCGCCGCGGGAGCGACACCGGTTCCCCCGGCGCCAGCCGACAACACGATTGACTAGTTTTCCTGGATTTCAAGACGACTTGCAGCCGCCGCCGCGGACCCCGCCGGCCCCACCCCGGGGGCACGAGAGAGCGAGAGAGCGCGGGAAGAGAGGGCCGGTTTATTTGAAGGCCGACGGGCTCGAGAAGCCCACGGCCACCGCGGCGGGTCCACCTGGGCGCGTCCTCGGAGAGAAGTGATCAGCAGTGAACACGCTTTCGCCCCCGGGAGTGATCTTGACAATGAAAACTGCCATGTTTACTTTTTTGTATTGATCACTTTTTATTTTTCTCTTTTATTTTTCTTCTTTTTTTTTTTCACTCCTTGTTTTTTGATGTATCAGCCCCCTGGTGGCGGGAATGTGGCTTGTCAGTGCGAACAAGGCAGAGAGACCGTGCTGGAAGGCAGGCGTCCCGGGTGGCCGCAGGAAGGTGGGCTCACCTCCTGGGGGTCACTCGAAGGAAGATTCAGCTTCCACATAGCTCACAACCTCACCGTTCCCGGTATACTTGAAAAGCATTTTTTTTTAAACAAACAAAACAAAAGGTGTCAGCTGTGGTCAGCATTGGGCATGTTTTGTGGACCAGTCAGGCAGCTGCGCCTGCCGGGCGCGACTCCGGGCACCGCTGCCGTGCCCGGGGGTCTGGGTCGCCATGGTGTCCACGGTGCCAGAGGCTGGATTTCATTGGAAAACTCGCTGTCCCGCAGCCCGCGGTGGCCGGAGACAGCCAGCCTCCTTGGGACACCCCTGGCGCCCTCGTCCGCCCGCCCGCCCGCCCGCGGTCCGCCCCGGGGCACCGGCCGCCGGTCCGGCGAGTGACCGCGGCCACCCCGCCCCGCCCCCGCAGTGCTGCGCGTCCCTCCGCGGCCGTCCTCCTCTCAGAGGCAGCGCTCTGATGAGGAAATTTCCCTGGCTGGCTCCTTGCGGTGGCCCGCGGGTTCCCGCGGCCATATTGATGGCCCCGCGGGAAGGGGACACCCCCCAGCCAGCCCGAGGTCGGTGCTCGACGGCCCGTTCTGCTGACGCCCCCCGAGGCCCGCAGCGGGAGGCAGCCGCGCTCCTCCCCGACGCCTCGTACCTCACAGCAGTTGTGGACGCGGACGCTTTTTTGTCAAGGACACTGCTCCCCCCCCCCCCCGCCCCCGCTCCTGGGGGCCCTGTCCGGGCGGACCGTCCCCCTCTGCCTTGTCCCCAGTGCTGAGTTCCAGCCGTAAGAGTGGCCACATCTTTCCCTTTGGACTCCTGACGAGCACACAGACGACTGTGGTGAAAAGTGATTTTCTTGTCCAAAGTCGCTGGCCCTCTGAATGTACCACCACTGAAACGCCCCACGCTGACCACCGCAGGGCTCACCAGAAACACATTTCAGACAGACCGATGGGCTCAGAGGGGGTGGGGTGGGGTGGGGGACACTCCTCCGCCCGCCCGCCCCCCCCATCCCGTGTGTCACTCAATGGTTTTTTAGAAACACTGTACCTACCTTCCTTTCACAGGCCACATTCTGATTGTTTTTTTTGTTTTTTTTCTGCGAACTGTTTGCTTTTTATATAAATGAAGAAGTTTTAGTAGGATGTTGTTAACCTTTAATCGCTCAGTAGTAGCTCCCCTCTTCCTCCCCCATTTCTTCTTTCAAACCATTGACCACAAGGCGAGTCTGATGTCGGACCCGGCGGCAGCGTGCTGCTCCCGAGGTCCCCTAAGGGGATTGATCCTTTCAGGCCACACTGTTAGACATTCTTCCCTTCCTCTGGGTTGGATGTTCAAACCTTAACAAAAGACACAACACCAAACGCAAAGCAGATCTCTACGGTTTTCTGTTCTGTTTACATAGACCATCCCCCCCTCCCCTCCCCCCCACCGGGGAGGGGAGGCCTTCCTAACCCCCTCCTCCCCCCAGTAGACAGCTAGTGTTTGCAGTATTTTATATTTATATACACGCATTTTATTTAAAAGGGCAACAAGAAAGCTTGACCTTTTTACTTACTCAGTTTTTCGTATGTAGCTGGTGTGACCTGGCCTTTTGTATTTTCCCGGCCACAGTGAACGATTGCCGAATGTAGACTTGGCACCGTGCTGCCTCGACCCTGCCCGGGACCGGGAGGACCGCCCGCCCGACAGAAGCCAGTCAGTCCCCCCCCTTCTAGGAGGAGGCGGCCGCCTCCCCCCATCCCACCCCCCCCCCGCCCACCACCCAAGGGGGGGGTGCCGAAGGACCTTGGCTTATATTTTTGTACTTCTGTGACGTGAATGTAGTAAACGGGACAGCTCAGGGTCACATCGGAGCCTGTTGACCTTATATCTCTCTCTGCCTGTGATTCTCAAATGACAACTCCACGTAGCGACCCCTGACTGAGCTGAGTTCAAAGACACGCCCGTGACACGTCCAAATGGTGGTCGGGTTTCCCCCCCTCCCCCCCTCCCGGGTGTGCTCTGTCCCTCCCTCGGTGTTTATTAGAGTTCCGGGAAGCTTTTGTGTTTGCTAATAACCCTTGAAGAGATATGTGCCTCAGTCGAGAAGTTCTGTCCTCTCTTGTTTCCTGCCATTGGTCCCTGACAGGTTGACCCACGGGCCCGCCCTTCCGGGGGCGGGGCCCACTCGCCATTGAGCGCTGAGGGAGGTCACAGCGAGACCTCGGTGACCACGCCGTGTGGCCCGACGTGTCCGCGTGCGCGCGTGCGCGCAGTCAGGGTGTGCAGAAGGTGTTCACTCAAGAGGCAGAACCTGACTCCATGTGCTTTGTATATAGCTCCTCAGCTCATGAACCTACGTGTATACTTTCAGGTATTTTTGTACAAATAAGGGACTGATGATCTGTTTCTTGTAATTTGAAATAAACATTAATACAGAGTGTTCTTCATTATCAATAACCTGCCGTGTCTGTCTCTCTTTGTCGGAACGCTTGCCCGCTGGTCAGCAGCTAGAAACCGTGGGAGGTGACCTAGACTTCTAACCAATGTGCCCCTTTGCACAGGTGACCATGAGCGGGGAGAGGAACTGGTATGTGGTGTGTGGGCCCGTGTCCCTGAGGCAGAATCCCACATGCACTCCGACTGGGATCAGCCTGCCCACCCCCATCTGGGGCTGATGCTCAAAACAACCGAGCTATTTTTAGCACCAGGGGCCAATGATTGGACCCATGGAGCCATGGCTGTGGGAGGAAAGAGGGAGAGAAGGGGGAGAGGGAGGGGGAGAGAAGCAGATGGTCGCTTCTCATGGGTACCCAGACCAGTGATTGAGTCTGGGACATTCATCCACTGGGCCGACCTGTCACGGCCCATGTCTCTGCTCCTTGAGGACCTCACCTGGGGGACCTGGAATTATGTGTACCTCCTGCCCCACCCCTCACAGGCAGTGTGAGTCCACCTTGTCTACCAGCAGGGGCTCACCCATGGTGTTCTGAGCTTTCCTGTCACCTGTTTTCAGGAGGGTCCTCTGTGTCCAGTCGCCCACCCCTGCATGGTCTGCAGCCGGTGCCCAGCCCAAGCCTCTGTCCCCTGCCCCCAGGTTAACCCGTCTGCCCGGGTCCCTGTCCCACACCAGAGCTCGCCTCCCGCCCTCACCACCACATTCCCTAGATGGGAGCCCAGGCTCACTGGCTTTGTTACCAGGGTCCTGTCGTCTCAGCCATGTGTCCACTGTGCCAGCAGAGTGAGGGCCCCTCCCTCATTTCTACAGAGCCCCCCTCCTCCCAATGGTTTTCAAACTTCACTTGTTCCAGGAGGGATCCAGGAGGGTTTACCAAGACATGTATGACAGAGAAGAAAAGGGGTATAATTGAGGGAGCGGGAACAGCAGGGAACGAGGGTGAGAGAACGTTGAACCAAGGGTCTGAGTCTTCCTAAGAAATGAGACTGGCCCTGGCCGGTCAGCTCAGTAGGTTAGAGCAGTGGTCCCCAACCCCCAGGCTGCGGACAGGTGCTGGTCCATGGGCCATTTGGTACCGGTCCAAAGAAAAAATAAATAACTTACATTATTTTCATTTTATTTATATTTAAGTCTGAACAATGTTCTATTTGTAAAAAATGACCAGATTCCCTCTGTAACATCCGTCTAAGACTCACTCTTGACGCTTGTCTCGGTCACGTGATCCATTTATCCGTCCCACACCCTAAGGGCCGGTCCATGAAAATATTTTCTAACAGTAAACTGGTCAAAGGCCCCAAGAAAAGGTTGCAGACCACTGGTTAGAGAGTCATCCCATAACAACAAGGTTGCGGGTTCGATCCCCGATCAGGGCGCACACGGGAAACAACCAAAAACCACACGACCGGGTGGAACAACCAATGCTTCCCTTCCCCCTCCCCTCTCTCTCCCTTCCACTCTTTGTCTTTCTGAAACTCAGTAAAAGTTAAGCCCTGGCTGGATAGTCTGGTTGGTTGGAGCATCGCAGAGCACAGAGCTTGCTGTTTTGATTCCCGGGACAGGGCACATGTGGGAGCTGCTCAATGTTCCTGTCTCTCCCCCCACCCCACCTCTCTCCAAAAAAAAACAAAAGAAAGAAAGAAAAGAAAAGAAATGAGACTATGTCTCCACGGCCTCGAGATGTGGACTACAAAAATGACCTCCGCTTCAAGGAGCCAGAACAAGGAGGCCGCCTGCTTGGCTAGAGGAGTCGGGGGGTCACGGAGGAGCAGGCGAGCCCCCCGTCATTCCCGGGGAACGCACTTCCCAGCACCGAGACTCGTGGGATACGTCCCCGGCGGGGCGTTGTGCCGAGGCCACGGTGGGCCCTCCCTCGGTGTGACACTCTGGCAGCAGCCGGCACCGTCAGCTGTCTACCTGCCCACAGGGGGACCTATGGCCGCCACGGCCAGTCGCAGCCCAGTCCAGGCTCGGTTCCTGGCCGGCACTGGTCTGACGCGTGCCTGAACTTGACCTCAGAGGTCAACATCAGACCTGGAGAGAACAGGGGATTGCAGGTGCTAATAGGACCCCTCCCCCCCGCACGCGCACACGCACGCATGCATGCATGCACGCACGCACACGCACACACACCCACCCACGTTCTTGTAACAGCTCCTCTGTATCACGCAGGGGAGCGTTTCAGGGACGATGTGGAGGCAGGGACCCCGAGTAAACACACATTTGGCATCGTGCAGGCTCAGGTGGCTTTGGCCCCGGCCTGATCGTGGGATTTCTCCTGTTGGGAGCTGGGGACGGTCACCTGGGACCCAGGCAATGATAACCCACACGGAAAGGGGCCACACGTGAGGGCTGGGAGGTTGTGCGCAGGGGGCGGGGCAGCCCGGCCATCGCTCCTCGGGAGCCGCTGCCAGCTGTGGACTCTGCAGCTCAGACACGTGGGGCGGGGCGTCCCAGGGTCGCGTGTCTCGAGTCGCTCAGGCTGGGGGCGCGGGGTGTCCAAGGGTCACGTGTCTCGAGCCGCTCGACTGGGGGGCGGGGCGTTCCTGGGTCACGTGTCTCGAGCCGCTCGACTGGGGGGCGGGGCGTCCCAGGGTCGCGTGTCTCGAGCCACTCGGGCTGGGGGGCGGGGCGTCCCAGGGTCACGTGTCTCGAGCCGCTCGGGCTGGGGCGGGGCGTTCCTGGGTCACGTGTCTCGAGCCGCTCGGGCTGGGGGCGCGGGGCGTCCAAGGGTCACGTGTCTGGAGCCCCTCGGGCTGAGGGGGCGGGGCGTCCCAGGGTCACGTGTCTCGAGCCGCTCGGGCTGGGGGCGCGGGGTGTCCAAGGGTCACGTGTCTGGAGCCACTCGGGCTGGGGGGGCAGTAACTGGCAGAGTGATGTCACTGAGCTGCCCCCCCACCCCCGTGGAGGGTCACGCCTGGCTCCCTCGGGAAGTGGGAACCCCAGATGCCGTGACTCAACGTGGGGCATGAATTTCAATGGATCGTGGAAGGGTCTTGCTGAGAAGGGACCTGTCTGTGGTCGTGGACGGACGATCTTGGGGCCGCTCTCCGTGACGGCGGTGCCACAGTGCCCACTGGCCGGGACCCTCGGCCGGCGACCTGACTGAGCCCCTCCCTGGCCGCCCCGCCCTCGTGGTCATTTTCTTAGTTGTGTGGGCTCACTTGGCCGGCCGGGAAGACGGCCCTGCGTGTGGAAGCGTGCCGCTGTCTCACGGGCGTGTGCACGGCCCACCCTCACGGACAGCGAGGGTTGGTTACGAGGGTGGAATCGGTACAACGCCCGCTCAGGATTTCTAAGGGGGGTCTCAGCTCAGGGTCAAGCAAAGGCTCTAGTCCCCGCACGGCAGGGATGTTGAAGTCCACGCACTGTCCCCAGAGGCCGGGACGTGGCTCTGACCCTCTGCAGGGCCCGCTCGGGGCGGGCGCACACACAGCTCGCTGAGTTTGCGGCTTTTTCACCAGCAGAAGTTAATGATTAACCAGCGCAAGAGGCTGAAATTGCAAAACCAGAGGAAGGTGTGGGTTTGACAGCGGCAGGAGCGGGGACCTGCCGGAGCCCTCACCCCAGCCGCCGGCCCCACCGCCCAGCACCCCGAAGCCAGAGTTCTCGGGAAGCAGAGCCCACTGCGAGGGGCCGAGGTCCCAGCCGGTGAGTCTCGGCTTTTATCCCGAATCAGGTCGTCGCTGTGGGAAATGGCACCCTAGACCTTGATTTCCGCTGGCACAGCCCGGAACGTCTGCTTAAAGGTTAATTCACTGGAGGGCTGCCGGTGAGGACCAGGGTTTTCCTGGGGCCTCCCACGCACGGGGCTGGTGAACGGCGGGGTGTGGGGCGCCGTTGCCGCTCTCTGCCCCGTCTGACGAGGCAGGTGCCGGGCAGGACAGCACAGATGAACAGACAGACAGACCCACACTCTGGTCTTTACACCACGGCCACCTGGGCCCTGGGTCCCCCCTGAGCCTCTGCTTCTTCCTCTGTGTAAGGGGGGTGCACAGAGTAGCTGGAGGGTTCAGTCACCCAGTGTCTGGAAAACAGCTCACATTGGGGAGGGTTAATAAATATGTTTTTTCTTTGATTCAAATGAGAGGAGGCACGTTAGAGAGACAGACTCCCGCAGGCGCCCCGATCGGGATCCACTCAGCAACCCCGTCTGGGGCCGATACCATGCCCATCTGGGGCCATGCTTGCAACCGAGCTATTTTTAGCACCTGAGGTAGGAAGCTCCATGGAGCTATCCTCAGTGCCCGGGGCTGATGCACTCAAACAAATAGAGCCATGGCTGTGGGAGGAGAAGAGAAAGTGAGAGAGAGAGAGAGAGACAGAGAGAGACAGAGAGAGAGAGAAAGAGAGAGAAGGGGAAGAGGGAGGTGTGGAGAAGCAGATGGTCACTTCTCCTGTGTGATCTGACCGGGAATTGGACCTAGGATGTCCATACACCGGGCCAACGCTCTACTACTGGGTCAACCAGCAGAGCCTGATTGATAGATATTAACACTTACTTCCCTTATCTTTGGTTACTAACTAGAAAGACCAGTGTTTCACATACTGAGAAACTTTGTTTCCATTTATGATGAATGCCTGTTATTTCTATTGAGATGCCTTTTCCTAATGGAAAGTTGTTCCCAGACCACCGTCTAACCCATAATCAGCACCGTGCATTTTAAATACCGTCCTCTGCTTCGTAGGATATCACCCGACTTTCTGGAGTTGGCAGAGCAGATAACACTTAGCAGTAATGCAGTCACATTCGTCATCCTTTCACGGTGGCTAGCCCTCCGTCCAGCGGCCCTGGGCACATGCCAGGTCCCGGCCGGCCAGCCCACCTGCTCAGGAGCAGCCCTGCCCTGAAGGCCAGGTCCCTGACCAGCTCCTGCCTCACAGGTCTCCACCCCAGGAGGACACACACTCCGGGAAGAGATGCTGCTTAATGAAACCAGAGCTGGATGGCTCTGGGGGAGGGGCTCCTGGCTCCTGACAGCCCCAGACCTTGGGAGGGCGTGGCCGTATGAGAGCGAGCACATGCGTGCATGTATGTGTGTGTGTGTGTGTGCGCGCGTGCGTGCGCACGCACTTGTGCATGGTGTCTGCATGCTGTGTGTGTGTGTGCGTGGTGTCTGCATGCTGTGTGTGTGTGTGTGCATGGAGTCTGCATGTTGCGCGTGTGTGTGTGGAGTCTGCATGTTGTGTGTGTGTGTGCGTGTGGTGTCTGCATGTGTGTGTGTGTGTGCGTGGAGTCTGCATGTTGTGTGCGTGTGTGAGAACGTGTATGGTGTGTGCATGGTGGGCGATGGGAGTCCACCTGCCCCTCCTGTCCCCAGTGGGCGCCCCCAGACCCTGCTCCGGGTGTACACGGCTCTGCGTTCACCTTAGAAGAGAGAGAGCATCCTGCCCTCCGGCTCTGCTCAGCAGGCGCGGGAGAGGGGAGGAGGGAGGAAGGCCAGGTCGCTTCTGAGGAACTCTGTGATTACCATGCTGGCAGCTTCAGGGGGAGAGAATGGGTTTCGAATCAAGAGAACCTGGGTTTGAACCCTCGCTGGCCTCTGCTGCTCTCTGCTCTGGAACAAGCGTGTAAACGGCTTGGCACGCCGACGACCCTCCATCCGTCCAGGCACGGGGGTCTCAGGAGCACCCGGAGGAGCAGAGGGGAGCTGGCCCCGCGTGCGGCCCGGCACCCTCACCATCACCGGCACCGGCACAGAGTGAGTGCGCCCGGCTGCCCATGCCCATGGCGCTGCCTCTGCCCTGGAACAGAGTGAGAGGCCTAGGATGGCTCAGAGGTTGCCCAGAGTCTCGGGGAGCCCTGGCCGAGTGTGGGTCCCACTTAGTGAGCTGGAAACACAGGATCGTTCCCTTGGCCACGCGCCCCCCCCAGCCCCTGCACGCTCTTCTGTCTGGTGTCCCCCCCACCCCCGCCCCGGTGCTGCCCTTTCTGTCTCTCTTGTCCTGGGCCAGGGCGGGGCGGGGGGGCAGGAGGTGGCGGAGGGGAGATGCAGCCGGTGAGTAAGCAGAGCTAGCCGCTGCTCTGATTGGCTTCGGGGAGGCGGCCACTCTGTCTACATAAATGGCAATCGCATAATCACATCCTCTGTGCCTCTTAACTGTCACCGAGGAGAGGAGACGGAGGGAGTCAGCCAGTGAGCCACTCCGGGCCGCCCGTGAGTACTGCCCTTTGTCTTCCTCGCCGGGGACCAGACTGGGAAGTCGCCCCCACCCCGGGGGACTGCGACCCCCCGGGCCTGGGGACTGGAGGGAGGTCCGCCTGCTGATTCCAGCTGGGTTGATTTCCACGGTGATGACCTGACAACCAGGTGGGGAGGCTCCAGGAACTTTCTGGGACGAGAGGTGCCATGTACACCCGGAGCAGGGCTCTGGGGGCACCCACTGGGGACAGGAGGGGCAGGTGGACTCCCATTGCCCACCATGCACAAACCATACACAGTCTAAGTTGCCTGCTGGGTGTGCGCCACTTCTAAAGCAACAAGTCAGGTAGCGTCAGCGACTGGATATGGTTTTGAGTCCACGTTCTCTGGGACGTAAAGAGTGAATGGACATGGTTTTCCAGGTGGTTCCCGGGGCATCTGGAGCCCACGGGGCCGGGACACACAGTGGAAGGGGGAGGCAGGGGCCAGGCAGACCGGTTTGCACGGTGTGGGGGTGCAGCCTGGCACCTGGAGCCCTGCCCTCCGTCCGCGGGGGAGGAGAGAGCCCAGGGCGGCCTCCCGCAAGGTGCTTGTAACACCAGGTCTGGTGTTTGTGCAGGGCCCGGCACAGCGGACGTGGGTAATCACGAGAGCTGTTCTATTGACAAGCGAGTCAAGGGCAGGCCAGGAAGGGGGAGGGTCAGAGGACGCCGCTGGGTGGTCGGTGACTGTTTCTCCATCTCCAGGGGAACCTCCGGCCGCTGACCTGGGCTTCCCCGTAGTCCCGTTTCTCTCTCACACGCTCGCTGGCCTCTTACAGTTGGTTTGTCATGACGAGTGACAGCATTACCTCCCCCCCCCCGAAACAGAGCCGGGAGCCAAGGGGACCCCTGCAGCCTAGACGCTGGTCCTCCTTGGGTTTCAAAGGGCGAGGGGGCAGCCCCTGAGGCCCCTGACGAGGAGAGTGGACATCCTGCCACAAGTAGGACTTAGGCCGGGTGGGGAGTGTCTGAGTGTCTTTGAAAGAGACAAAATTGTGCCATTCCCAGCGGCCTCTTTCTCTCCCTCCCTGGGCACCGGGCGGTGGGCGCCTCTGCCCACGGTCAGGTGGGTTAACCTGATGAAACAAAACCCCTCCCAGCTCCACGCTGCGGCGAGGACCTCACGGGGAGGCGTGCGGGTGGCTGCCCTCCCCTCTCAGGGAGAGATTCTCAAGGAGGTTTTGCCCTGTCCCCTTGGAAACTGCATCCGAGTCTGGTGGTCCGTGTGGGAGCTCGGGGGAACAAAGACCTCATGGTGATTTAGAAGAGCAGTCCTGGGTCTCCTGTGGGTGCCCATGGGCATTCCTGGAGGAGGGTGCTCAGGGCACGGGTGTCAGCGGAGTGGGCACGGCCTCGGAGGACAGGCGTGCCTCTCAGTGTGGTCTCTGGGGGGGGGGCTCAGGAGGGTGCTCAGGGCACGGGTGTCAGCGGAGCGGGCACGGCCTCGGAGGACAGGCGTGCCTCTCAGTGTGGCCTCTGGGGGGGGCTCAGGAGAGCCAGCCAGTCCTGCGGGCGCAGAGCCTCACGCGGCCCTGCCGTGAGCGTGAGGGGCATGTGGTGGGCACGGCCCTGCTTCTCTGAGCTTGGGGCTCCTCTCCTCTCCCGAGTGGGCTCGCTCTGCTGCTCTGGGGGTGCTGCTCAAGGGCAGAGACCCGAGGGCAGGGTGTGCCTGGCGCCTTGCGTGCGGCGATGACTCAGCGCGTGTTCGGTGCGGGAGGAGGCGGGACGCAGGCTCTGCCTGTTTCTGTTCACATTGGGGTCAGCCCCGCCCGCCGGGGCTCAGGGCCCCCCTGGAAGCCCCTTCTCTGCATGTGGTGATGGAGCAGCATCCCAGCCACTCTCAGCAGCAGGTGGTGCTTCCTGGCCCAGGCCGAGGCCCCCTCTGGGGTCTGTGGGCTCGGGGTCCTCAGGCCACACAAGGGCACAGGTGGCAGACAGTGCAGATGAGCATGGATGCCCGGCCTCAGGTGTCAGGGGCAGAGGCTGGCTGTAGCATCAGAAGTGCCCATGGCCCTAGCCAGTGGCTCAGTGGATAAAGTGTCTGTCCCGGCGTGTGGATGTCCTGGGTTCAATTCCCAGGTTGGGACACACGGGAGAAGTGACCATCTGCTTCTTCTCCCACCTCTGTCCCCTTCTCTCCCCCTCTTCCCCTCCTGCAGCCAGTGGCTTGATTGTTTCAAACATGGCTGGGGGCGCTGAGGATGGCTGGGTTGGTTCAAGAGTCGTGTCTCAAGCACTAAAAATAACTTGGTACTCAAGTATCAGCCCCAGACAGAGTTTGCCATGTGGGTCCTGGCGGGGGCGTAGGCAGGAGTCTGTCTCACTGTCTCTCCTCCTCTCACTTAAAAAAAAAATAAAAAGAAGAAGAGGAGCTCACACCACTGCTCCTGGGCCCGCCGGGTGGCTGTGGTCAGGTGCCCACTCCCTGAGCCTTTGCCGGACGACAGGGATCGGGCCCCGGCAGGAGAGTGCAGGGCGTGTGAAGTGAGGTGCGGCCTGTGTGCCCCTGGGAGCCTGGGCTGCTCTGAGTCATGTGGACCCTTGTGCCCCAAGATGTGACAACCAAAGAAGGACCCACGGGGGGCTCAGGGTTTGACACGGGTGGGGCACAGTGCAGGCTCCTCAGCCACACCGGTGACAGGCAAGCCACACTCGCGAGTGAGTCGGGAGTCGAAATTCACCAATGAACTGAGCTGGAAAAACAGCGGGCACTCCCCCCCCCCCGAGTGTGGCCACCCACAGGACACAGGCTCAGAGCGAGCACCCACCCCCCCCGAGTGTGGCCACCCACAGGACACAGGCTCAGAGCGAGCACCCCTCCCCAGGGTGTGGCCACCCACAGGACACAGGCTCAGAGTGAGCACCCCTCCCCAGAGTGTGGCCACCCACAGGACACAGGCTCAGAGCAGGCACCCCCCCCAGAGTGTGGCCACCCACAGGACACAGGCTCAGAGCAGGCACCCCCCCCCCCCCGAGTGTGGCCACCCACAGGACACAGGCTCAGAGCGAGCACCCCTCCCCAGAGTGTGGCCACCCACAGGACACAGGCTCAGAGCAGGCACCCCCCCCAGAGTGTGGCCACCCACAGGACACAGGCTCAGAGCGAGCACCCCTCCCCAGAGTGTGGTCACCCACAGGACACAGGCTCAGAGCAGGCACCCCCCCCAGGGTGTGACCACCCACAGGACACAGGCTCAGAGCAGGCACCCCCCCCCAGGGTGTGACCACCCAC